>NC_134483.1:505982649-506037649 GCF_040206685.1 Ascaphus truei
ATTGCTCTGTTTTTGTATTTCAGAGAATAGCGGTAATAAAACAAGCACTAAATGCGCACAACATCAGTTTTTTCCTGAGAGGTGGATTTTGGGTTTTAGTGACGCTACGTGACTCAGGATCAGGTAATTCATTTTCACAGTTTGTAGAACAATAATGATATATAATATTGTACTTAGGGGCTAATTCTATATTCAGCAGCAGCAGCAGATCCGGCTATTTTCTGAAGAAATTCCCAATTGAAGTCAATGGGGAATTGCTGCCAAAAAACATCTTGATCGGCCACTTTGGTGGATGTAGAATAAGCCCCTCAGTTCTAAAAGTGGGCACTTTCACTGGTGTTTTACTTCTAAAAAAAATATGTGTCTTTTATTTGTGGTTTTGAAACATTTTTGTATTGTAGATTTGCCTGAACACTAAGGGGCCTTTTCTAGTAGCCGTCATAAAACATGTCGCTGGGCCTGTTACGCCGCCAGTTTTGTCAGTGCAGTTATCACGGTATCAGAAAGACTCTGAAGACCGATGATGGCTAAATGCCCAAAACTGGTGAGGAGCAGCGATATGAAATGTGCCTCTCTCAAAAGTTGTAACACGTGAATCTGCAGCAAAATGGGCGGGCCAGATGCATATCTCGCCAGCGATCGCACGGTTTAAATAAAAAGTGTAATACTAGTGTACGTGAGCAGGGGGTCTCCGAAGCAGAACCGCGTTGATTTCAGGTCCGGGGACCCCCTGCTTTCCAAGATACAGGCTCCGTTATGGGGTGCTGGTATCTCCTATGCATTTAAATGTCCTGGTCACGTGACGCGAGACATTTAAATGCATAGGAGATACCGGCACCCAACAATGGGGCCTTTATCTCAGGAAGCAGGGGGTCCCCAGACCTGAAATCAATGCAGTTCTGCTCCGGAGACCCCTGCTCACGTAAACTAGTATTAACATTTTTATTAAAACAGCATCATTACCTTAGCGGCTAGCCGCTAAGGCAATGAAGGGGTTCAACTTCAATCGACTGTTTTTTGGGGTCAGATGAGGGGGAATAAAGGGGGCAGAAGCCTCGGGTTGGGTGGTTAGGCCTGCCGGGAAGGTTTCGGGAGGAGTTAACCCCTTCCCTACCATAGCGGTGGGAACCGCTATGGTAATGAAGGGGTTAACCAGTCCTGCTACCCCCCCCGGTAGGCCTATACATGCATCCTTGGTGCTTCTACACCTTTCACTTGCCCATTCTAAATCAAACACTAGCCAGCCAGCAGAAATAAAGTAAATAAAACTTCTACTTTCCCCTGTCATCATGAAGGGCATCCTCATCAGCATACTCCAGGTCCTTGTCCTCCATGGCAGCAAGAGTAAAAGAAAAAATACAATCTAATGGCCCCTAACCCCTTAATCATCTTAGCGATTAATAACCGCTATAGTAATTAAGGGTTAACACACCCTCCCTCGCTACCCACCCGGGAGTCCTAACCACCCATCCAAGGGCCACTATACCCACCCTCTAACCATTGATTGGCACAGTGGTACATCATACCCATATAATATGGGCATGATTGTTGGTTAGGTGTGTATTTAATTATATTTTGGTATAAGATAATTTTTATTCATTTGCTGTTTTGGTGTTAGAATAGTTTTATTGATGTGTAGTTGAGGCTTTGTACATATCTGGATAATAGTAATTTGCCCATTACTGTACTGTATGTGTTGGGGGGGGGGGGGTTGTTGTTGGTAGAGGAGGTGGGTAGTAGGGTTGTTGTGTTTTTGAATGTTTATTGTGGGTAGCGGGGATGGTTAAAGTTGGCATTTGGCCCTTGATGGGTGTTTATACCTACTGGATGGGTGGTGGGAGGGGTAAACCCCTTCATTACCTTAGCGGTATATAACTGGTGGTATTTATTCAGTATACAGCATACAGCATACATCTTCTTGTCCCTGGAACCAATCCAAGGAGCTTGAGGCCCCAGAAGTTTATCCTTAACTCCCATACTCCCAGGTGGAGTAAGGGGTAGATGCTTCTACTCCCCTGTGGGATGAAAGGCCTGAAAACCAGATCTCTGGCTCAGCACACAGACACATCTTCCTCCCCCAGAGGGGAGAGGATAGAGAAAACAACTACATTTAGGCTGCAACCCCTTTTTGTTACCAGGGGAGGGTCCCAGGTCTTAGCCCTGGAAATGGGCAATACCTAGGCCTTGGGCCCACCCCCCACCCCCTGTCACTACTAGGGAGTTGTTTACTGCAGCAAGGGCAAGTATTAACCCTAACACTGCCTGCGCTGGTACCGGGACTTATGTGTTAGGCAGAGAAGTTTAGTAACCCAGGGAGTACCTGGCAACATAAGCAAGTATCAAAATGTTTAACAAAGACGATACTACTACTGTTTTTTGGTAGTCTGTGGTGCCTTTGGATTCTCACACTTATTTGGGCCCTTTGTTGATTGTCTTCCTGATCACATTATTTTGTTGTTCAGAAGAATACAGGAGGGAGCTAGCATGTGCATCCAGCTGATTCTCCTATAGAAAAAGGTCCCAGTTGAGCCTTTCGCAAAATAATTTTAGAACTTTCTCCTGACTGTCACCAAGCACCAACTGCGTAAGGGAGAAGTTCACAGGAGTGCAGAATTCTGAAATAGAAGGACAATTCCAAAACACGTGCGTTTATTCTGGATAAACCTGTTTTTCTTCAGCTTTTTTTACTTTGTCTCCTGTCAAAACAATTCCTTTTTTATGAAGGAGTAGCTTGGTGGTAATGTCACTGCCTTTGAAGCAGGCGAACCTACCTGGTTCAAACCCCAGTGTCAACTCCTTGTGTCCTTCTTCAATAATCACAATCAATGGATAACAATCAAAAATAAAGTTAAACAGCGCTGGAACATGGTGATTATTGTGGCTGGAATGTCCCAAGCTAAACTAATGATCAATCAGCAATGCAGTTAAAGGACCACTCTCAGAGACCTGCCAACTACTGTGCACCAGTATAAAGTAAAACATACAGCAATTTCTTTCTGCAGAGAGACCCCAACATTCTTCCAAAATACAACCACTTGGTTGGCACATAGTATTATTATCTGTAGATCTCAGATGAGCATTCAATTGAAAAGCCACAACTCTTATTGTACAGTATATCAAACTGGATGGGTTATGAGTGAATTAATTCCTCAAGATTAGTGAGTGAAAATGAATAAAATTGGAGCAGATGCTGCCCTGTTCAAGCAGCCATTAAACTAACCAGTGTATTTGTCATTTCAGACTCCCAGAGGATTGGAGGAGCAGGAGGATACTGGGCTATAGTGATTATCTTTGCCATCTGCCTTGTCGTAGTTGGAGCTTTCATCCTTTATAAGTTCAAAAGGCAAGTTAAATTCAAATCATTCATGTAATTAGGATTAATAGAAGACGTTAAATGATTTTGCATACATAATACGAAGGTATACTTTTGTTATCATAGGGGTTACGCATTCCGAGTCACTGACATATCCATGATTCAGAGAAATTACTTGACTCCGCTCAACATGAACTCTTATGTTAGTGGTGTCTGCAATTAGTCACCTCAGTGGCAACCTCACATGCTATTAAATTAGGAACCCTTGTACAATCTCCAGGGGTAAGGGCTATTGGAGAGGTACATGTTGTTGAGCTGTGAGACCAGAGAATAACGTTGCAATTCTATTTCAATTTGTAAAAGAAAAAAATCATGCTGGGATTTGTATGCAGATGATAAAAAAAAATGGTAGGTACTAAGGTTAGTATTAAAAATTAATTGATTTTGTCTAAATGTGGGCAACTGAAACCAAGCAAAGGAACCTTCATATTTTCTGGGATATAATTAGGAGGGTCACTCAGGGCCGCCAACAGGGGGAGTCTGCCGGGGTTGGTGTCCCGGGCCCGGTGAGTCAGGAGGCCCAGGCCCTGCTGCCGATTACGTGATACTGTCAGCGGCCGTCAGTGCTGCTTAAAGGGGGGTAGAGCTGAGGCAGTTGTCCCGGTGCCGCTCCGTGTCCGGTTGCCGGGCCCCAGAATTCCTCCCCCACAGCAGCAGATGCCTCTCTCCACTGCTGTCATGGCCCCCCATGCAGGCCCCGCCCCGGAAGTTCGGCGGCTTGTAGGCACTGCACAGAAGGCGCGCTTGTGATGTGCAGCGGAGGAGGTGATGTGAGGACCGAGATACAAATGGGGGGGTGAGATACAAGGAGGGGGTGTGAGGTACAAGTGTGGGATGTGAACCCCCCTCTGGGCCCTGCTACTGGCAACCACGGGTACAGGCTGCAGGGGCCTCCACGTGCAATACCCGAGTCATCAGCCCCCGGCCCTACCTTCCCGGTTTCTCCTCCGCTGCCGCCCGGTACAGCAGGCCCCCATGTACCTTCCCTCCCCCCTCCAAAGCATCCCACCGGGCCCTAACATAGTGGATCACCCAACACCCCCCGGCCCTACTATCGGCCACCACGGGTATAGGCTGGGCCCCCCTATATGTTATACCCGAGGTATTATCCCCCCATATTCAACAACTACCAACCCCCCCATCAACAGGCCCTAACTGAGCCTCTGGCTCTGGGCAGGCATCCAACCCCCCACCACCTTTCCGGTTCCTCCTATGCTGCCTCGCCCAGTACAGCATGCTGCAGGCCCCCCATGTGCCTTCCATCTTCCCTCCGAACCAGCCCCACCACCTGCCAATTGAAGGACCCCCCTCCGGCCGGTTGAAGGCTCCACACCCCCCTCCCCCCGGCCAATTGAAGCGCTGGCTGGTTGAAGGCTCCCCAGGCCGGTTAAAGCATGAGCCGATCGAAGGCCCCCCAGGGGCTGGTTGAAGCCTCCACCCATGGGCCGATTGAAAGCCCCCTTGGTGACTGATCGAAGGTCCCCACGTGGACTGGTTGAAGAGAGTTACTGTAATCCATACTGTACTTTACCCCCCAGGCTTATATTAACCCCCCCACCCCTAGGTCCATACTTAACCCCCCCCCCCCCCCCCCACCCCCAAGCCCATACTTAACCCCCCCCCCACCCCCAGGCCCGTATTTAAACCCCCTCCCCCTCCCAGGCCCATACTGAGTCCCCCAGGCCTTTGTCACATTGGATGTAGCATTGGGTATCTTTGTCTTTTGTTGAAAATATTAAAATAAACTGATTGCATTGTAATGTATGTTTCCGTATTACAATAACAAGAAGACAGTTAAGTGAAAGTTGTGCGCTAAAAAAAAATGTTGGGTTGTGGTAGGTGCGGTATGGGTTGGGGGCTGCTCCTTTCATTTGTCCTGGGCCCCATGATTTCTGTTGGCGGCCCTGGGGTCACTCCCAGGTCCATATTAGTTTTAGTGTGAGTGTTTTCATATAAACGTACAAGACCATATTTACTAAGCAGTGTAATGCCAAATGCCACCTTTAAGGCTGGAAGAAGACACGTTATGGTCCATTCCCTTGAAAATACATAGGCACCTGGCAAGCTGGTGCCTTACATGCTTGTCTTCTGGATAGATTATGTTGCATGGGGTTTAATGCATATAAACATATCGTTCTGGGGATGTAAGGGTCTAGCTGGAGGACAGCAAAAAGTACGGCGTGATAAAAAGAAAACTGAAAGAGAAATAACTGAAATATACAGCAAAGACTGAGAAAGAGGAGAAAAAAGACTTACTGAAAAATACATTAAAGTAACTGAGTTACAAATCATACAAAGAGTAGAAAGCAAGAAACAGTGTAAGGACAAATTGGAATATAACTGTATAAAAATGAAAAAAGAACACCTAATATAGATCTTAACTAAAAGAACAGAAGAAAAAATGTGTGATGCTCTCAAGACAATTGTGTAGTTTGAAAAAAATGTGCAATAAATTGGAAGACAACCTGTTCATATATATTTGTCCTATTGGATCAGGTAATAGGCTATCCCACAAGGCAATGAGGTAAGGATAGTTACCAGTTGATGATCCCTGGATATTGATTGAGGCAAACCTGGAATGGACTCACTTGGGAAAGCAGATTCCACGATGAAGAGAAAGTCCTTGTAGATATCCAGCACCTCCAGGTTGAATGTGCCTCCGTTGTAGAAATCTTCACAGAAAGGGAGAGGGAAAAGAACGGAGCACTATCTCCAGTGCTGTAAAAAACAGCCAATAAACCACAGGGTATGCGTTCCCAAAATGAAGCTATTTAATGGGTCAAAAAATCGGTAACAAAGCACACCAACGCGTTTCAGACCTTAATGGTCCTTTATCAAGGTGAATACACAATTTCTAAAAAGAGTGTGATTTATACTTACCCCAAAGCCGCGCGGACCAGTTGCGAAGACTTCCGGGTGCGTCACGTGTCACGGGTGCTGACCCCGCGACCTGCGACGTCATCCCGTCGGCTGCTGCAGTGGGGGTGCATAGCTGCACCAGGCGCGTGACATCACTACGCATAGGCTCGTGCGGGGGGAGCATGGCGTCTGTGTAACTGTCCACAAGAACTGCCAGTGCTCCTCCTCCCTCGGCCTGGATGTTACAGTGCGTGTGACGTCACCACGTCGCGCGCGCAACGTAAGCACGTCACAATGCCTCCCATTGCTAGGCAACTAGGTCAACTCGGCTCTGGGGAGGCACAAATCAATAGAAAAAACTTTATTGACATAAACAATGACACTCTCCAAATAACAGTGAAAATAAAAACAAGAAAAGATAATAAAAAAATGATTAAAACATAATGGTAATTTTTTAAAAACAACATATCATGAAAGCAATTGATCAATACATGATCAATCCATGATTGAGTGACAACCTTGGAGAATATAATTTCAATTCGATCTTAATGAATTTGTGTAATGTTTGTAGTATTGGTATCAGAAACTTTTATGGATAATAGTATGTCTTAACATAAACAACTTAATGTTACCATAGTACAGGTAAGTTCTGAACCTATGAGGGAATGAGACTGAATTTGGGATTGCAAACCAGTTACATAGCGAATAATTATTTAGATACACATATAGAGATGAAATCTTTTAGGGCTATATATCCTATATTGTATATGTAATAACGCTATCCAGGGTTTGTAACCAACTGAGCTACATAATCTGTGCACGTGCTGCTAACAAATATTAAAACACAAAATATATTTGAAAGAGGGGTACGACTCTAGTGGGCAAACAGAACTTAAGTATCGAATAGAAGAGAACCTATATCCCAGTCTGAATTTAGACCATACGGGATACGGGTTTGAAGAGTGAATATCCAGTAAAGCTCTCTTCTATTCAAAATACTCAATCTGTTGCCCCCTCTAATTGGGTTCGGCACATGCTCAATGCCCATGAAGGACATGTTGGTAGAATCGCCCATGCTACAATTACTAAAATGTTGGGATACAGGATGGTTAATATCTTTTTTTATAATCAACCTTAGGTGTTCAAGGATACGAACTTTGAGATTTCTTATAGTCCTTCCTATATATTGTTTACCGCACCCGCAGCTTAACAAATACACCACATAAGTGGTATCGCAATTGATAAATGAATTTATGTGATTTTGATTAAAAACGTTGATTAAAAGCATACCAAAAAGTCAACTCATTAGACTGAGAAGAATTTGTACCAATCACGATGACTTCATCAAACAATCCCAGGATCTGATGCAGAGGTTTGAAGCCAGGGGTTACCAGATAAAGGATTTAAACAAAGCTTTTACAGAGGTTGTTAACATGGAAAGGTCCAATCTATTGGACAGGGTCCACAAGAAATCAAAAACATACCCAAACTCCCCGATTCTTGTTTTACAACACAATAACCAAGCCAATAAGATCAAAGCTATAGTTAAGAAACATTGTTGGGTCTTAGCAGCAGATCCGATGCTACAATCCATCTACGAGGAGGGACCACGAATAGTCTTCAGGAAGGCCAAAACTATTGCCAACCATGTCTCTAGCAGCCTATTTGTATCCACCAAGATTCCAACGGTTAAATTACCTAAGGGCAGTTACGTTTGCTCCAAATGTAAGATATGTAAACACATGAATAGCAAGACAGATTTTTGTTCTAAACAAACAGGTAAAAAATATCACATAAATTCATTTATCAATTGCGATACCACTTATGTGGTGTATTTGTTAAGCTGCGGGTGCGGTAAACAATATATAGGAAGGACTATAAGAAATCTCAAAGTTCGTATCCTTGAACACCTAAGGTTGATTATAAAAAAAGATATTAACCATCCTGTATCCCAACATTTTAGTAATTGTAGCATGGGCGATTCTACCAACATGTCCTTCATGGGCATTGAGCATGTGCCGAACCCAATTAGAGGGGGCAACAGATTGAGTATTTTGAATAGAAGAGAGCTTTACTGGATATTCACTCTTCAAACCCGTATCCCGTATGGTCTAAATTCAGACTGGGATATAGGTTCTCTTCTATTCGATACTTAAGTTCTGTTTGCCCACTAGAGTCGTACCCCTCTTTCAAATATATTTTGTGTTTTAATATTTGTTAGCAGCACGTGCACAGATTATGTAGCTCAGTTGGTTACAAACCCTGGATAGCGTTATTACATATACAATATAGGATATATAGCCCTAAAAGATTTCATCTCTATATGTGTATCTAAATAATCATTCGCTATGTAACTGGTTTGCAATCCCAAATTCAGTCTCATTCCCTCATAGGTTCAGAACTTACCTGTACTATGGTAACATTAAGTTGTTTATGTTAAGACATACTATTATCCATAAAAGTTTCTGATACCAATACTACAAACATTACACAAATTCATTAAGATCGAATTGAAATTATATTCTCCAAGGTTGTCATTCAATCATGGATTGATCATGTATTGATCAATTGCTTTCATGATATGTTGTTTTTAAAAAATTACCATTATGTTTTAATCATTTTTTTATTATCTTTTCTTGTTTTTATTTTCACTGTTATTTGGAGAGTGTCATTGTTTATGTCAATAAAGTTTTTTCTATTGATTTGTGCCTCCCCAGAGCCGAGTTGACCTAGTTGCCTAGCAATGGGAGGCATTGTGACGTGCTTACGTCGCGCGCGCGACGTGGTGACGTCACACGCACTGTAACATCCAGGCCGAGGGAGGAGGAGCACTGGCAGTTCTTGTGGACAGTTACACAGACGCCATGCTCCCCCCGCACGAGCCTATGCGTAGTGACGTCACGCGCCTGGTGCAGCTATGCACCCCCACTGCAGCAGCCGACAGGATGACGTCGCAGGTCGCGGGGTCAGCACCCGTGACACGTGACGCACCCGGAAGTCTTCGCAACTGGTCCGCGCGGCTTTGGGGTAAGTATAAATCACACTCTTTTTAGAAATTGTGTATTCACCTTGATAAAGGACCATTAAGGTCTGAAACGCGTTGGTGTGCTTTGTTACTGATTTTTTGACCCATTAAATAGCTTCATTTTGGGAACGCATACCCTGTGGTTTATTGGCTGTTTTTTACAGCACTGGAGATAGTGCTCCGTTCTTTTCCCTCTCCCTTAACTAAAAGAAGAAGCTACCGAGGGAAAGGCAAGAACAATGTAACAGAAACTGAGCCACGGGACCTGAGAGTAACTATTATAACATAAACAGACAAAAAAGTTCCTCCTTGAATGCACTCAGGAAGGTAAATCAGGGTGATATAGTTGATACAATTAAAAACCTTTTAATCACAAATATATAGTAAAACCATATTGTATAGAGGGGGATGGTAAAAATAATCCAAGACCAATCCCTACTGACAGACCAAAAGAATCTTCCAAAATAAATATACGGAAGATAGTGAAAATGACAATACACCACCTAGATGTGGGCTCAAGGACTGCAAACTCTGGTTTTCAATCTGGCAGAGACTCCATTCAGTGACCTCTGTGCTATATTGTCAGTTATATTTCTGAGGCTATAACTGGATACGGTCACAGAACCGTGCCTCAGGGCATTAGCAGAGCACACTTTGTGCTTGCCCTACGCAGAGCTCAATATTATCAAGCCACGCAGTTACTGGCTTTGTATGTGGTTTTGTATTCACTTTATGTTGTATGTATTACTTTTCACATTTTCGTTGACTTCACCTTGTTCTGGAGCTGACATACACCTACGCTTCTTGTGGTCTATGTATATTCTTTTAGGGACATATTTTATGACCTAACCGACTGTCAATCTACCACCCCTTCAGATCTAGTATCAACATACTATATATTCAGGTTTGTTGATTTTTTTTATAAAAGAATCTCTGTAAACAGGACAGGTTTTCAAGTCTGAAGTTATATATTGGTGATTTTTTGCAGTCCTTGAGCCCACATCTAGGTGGTGTATTGTCATTTTCACTATCTTCCGTATATTTATTTAGGAAGATTCTTTTGGTCTGTCAGTAGGGATTGGTCTTGGATTATTTTTACCATCCCCCTCTATACAATATGGTTTTACTATATATTTGTGATTAAAAGGTTTTTAATTGTATCAACCATATCACTCTGATTTACCTTTCTGAGTGCATTCAAGGAGGAACTTTTTTGTCTGTTTATGTTGTAACTATAGTATCTATCCTCTATTGCACCAGTCTGTGGTTTACTTGATCTACATACTATCTACACTTTTGCTGACGCGGGAGCCTCCCTTTCCCCTTTCCCCTTCCCCTCTTTCCCACCCCTTGATTTGAGTAACTATTATACTCAGATACTAGTCTCATTACTCACTCAGATGGAAATTCTTAAAGAATCAATACCACCACTATCAAATGTATACACTATACAAGTTACATAAAAGTGACTATAATATTGAGCCTGTCCATTGTATTAGTGTGCACACTAAAAAGAGAACTTCTATACTTGTACATTAGATGTATTTGTTTGACTTCATAACATTTTATTCCATTAGCAGTTTTTACTATTACTCAATCATAGTTATATTTTTCCCATTAACGAGTTATACATAATTCTTAATAAATAACACGTTAAGAATTAATACAATAATCTTTATGGTTTTGATTTATGTCTATTATATAATTATTATATTTGCTGGGGTGAATTACTCCTATTCTTACAGTAAGATGTACAGTATATTATGCATTTTTAGTGATGGCATTTTAATATAGAGGATTGTGTATATTTGTAGATGAAAAATACAGTGGGGTATAGTTACGGTGTAACAAAGTTCCAGATTGTACATGCTGCCCAGACTACACCTACTGTTCTTGGACCTCAGGATTCTTCTTTTATTTCTAGCCTGTAGGTGGGCTACAGGTGTAAGAGGAGTCAATTGACATAGAACAGCACAGCTACTTATGCTGGTTAATGTATGAAACATCCAAGAGGTGATGACAATTAAAAAAAAAAATTAGGTTTTATTTTAACCTTTAAAATTCCTATTTGAAGACATAATATGAAGGAATTCCATTTTATCCCTAACAGGAAAGAGGAAACAATATATGTAACATACTATAGGAATTTAATTAGTGAAGTGGTTCTGGTCAAGACTAGGGATGACATTTCTAAAAATCCTGATCATACCAATGGCTTAAGAGGAATAATGTACAGTACAATATATTGTGTTTGCTCGGAAGCAGGTCTCTGAAACACTGAATAAAATAGCATTGAGTGTGAGTTCAATTTAAACAGGATGGTTTGAGGTGTCTGTCACTAGCTTACTTCGTTTACAGTAAGCTACCATGACACTTGTATTTCTGAAGATATATCACAATTTCTGTACTGTTATTATCATTATAAAGGGTAAGTGCAGCAAGGCACTTGAGAGAAAGCTCCGGCGCACCAAAGTAAATATCTGAAGAAATGTTTGTTAATAATTAAAAACGTAACTTTATTATAATTAGATTTTAAAATATGGTAGGCAATAAGGTGTTAAATGAAATATAATATACATTTAAAAAAAAATCAGATCTGGTATGAAATAAATAAACTCGTCTGAAAACACAATCACTGTGAGGGTTGTTTATGGTGAAATCAGTTTACAGGAATAATAGAAACAATTGAATGTCCTTAGGAGCAAAAGGGAACATATGATCCAAATTGTAGCTAGATCAGGAGAAGTAACTGACTGAAGGATACTATTGTTGCACTTAAACCTATGTTAAAGTGTATCTGCACTTCACATCCTAGTAAGTGCTGGTGTGTCTAATTGACCACTCGATTAGTTAACACTCTTCTGATCGAATTAACCCTTAGTATATCTTAGATAAGCTGCATTATGTATCATGATGTTATTTATATGAAAGTATACAGTCAGTAGTACTCCTAGACATCGGCTTAGTGCTCCACCTGGTACCACATTAAAGGTACATCATTTAGACTCATTGTCATATAGAAAATTACAGTCCTGGTCTTAGTAGTAGTGTACAGTATATAACCCTTAAGCAGGGTGGAGTAAGGTACCCCTAGGTAGTGTCAGAGGAGGGGTGCCTGATCCGTGGGTACTGTGAACCTCTGCTGGAGGAGCTACCACGGTACTACTAGTCGTTGATGCACAGGAAGGCACAGGAGTACTCATAATGGACTGTCATCGTGTACAGCATGCTGGAAGGAGTTTTGCCTAGCCTGGGGTATATTGATGCTCAGCTAGTTAGCTACCATGTGTTGCAGCAGTTCCAAGAGAGCAGGTGCCTGTCAAAGTCAAGGAGATTGCACAGTAATACATTTTATTCTGCTCAAAATGGTGATTCCCTTGCAGGGGAATTGACCTCATGGACTGAGCTACACAAAATGGCAGTTCCCGTCGAAACTGAAGACAGCATGTACAGTTTGCAAAAGAGTTGCATGCTTTTTCCTTGCAAAGTTCTGCAAGGGCTCAGTGCAAAAGCTGGAGCCGCGGCCACCTGCTGTGAGTGGTCTGGCATGCAGCCAGAGTTACGTCCTACTATAGTGTGCCCCTACTCTTGTCTCCCCCAGAGGGAGGGTCACTGTAACAACCAATCCAAAGAGACTGTCTATACTGAGGGTAGAGCCGGATGCGGGCACCGCACCCTCAGTTCTTTGGAGCCAGCTAGGAGCAAGGAACTACAACACTAGTGCTCTTGTCCTTACTTACCCAGCCAGAGTTGATCATGGCCAGCTGCAACTTCTCACATTACCGGTTGCCCAGAGGCTTCCTGGTGGTGGAGGTGGGCAGCAAGCACTACCTGAAATGCATATGCCAGAGATGCGACTTCCCTGGTGGGGATGTTAGCCTGACCGCTACCTGTCCTAGATGTGGGACATCCTTCCTCAAGCCAGCGCTGATACAGCCTATGGCCTTCACGGCTAGAGATTCGGCGTACACGCAGACAAGTGCGGCCAATACAACTACTACGGGAGTGGAGGTTCCACTGGGCCTGTGTGCTCCTGATCTGGAACCAACCCAAGACAAACCGGGTAAGGTGACTGCCCAGGGAGAGGTGGGGCCCCTTGCTGTTGGTGGTGCAAGAGCTGGAATGCTGTCTGCTGATAGCCACTGACGACAGTGAGACGCTCCGGTACCTTTCCCCCGTGGAGGTTTCTCTGCCCTCATCCGACGGAAGCGGCAGTCGAATATCTGTGGTGATGCGCCCATGGGCATGTCCACCTATCGACGCTGTGAAGGAAAATATTACCTGCGGTACTGAGCGATGGTGGAGTCTGGGACCCATAATGAAATTACGCCAAGCGATGGTGCGGCCTGAGCGGCGGAGGAGTGTCCCAGATATGGCGACTCCCAGTGGCTTGGCAGATGTTCCTGCGGTGTATCCTGTGAGTCCAGGGGTTTCAGCAAGTCAGCGGAGCGGTGAGAGTTCTCCACCTCACTCTTGCAAGACCCGATGGAGGATTCCGGCGAGGAAGTACCGCCTTGTGCCTTCTCCTACGCGGAGGACTGCAAAACTCTTTGCTGGATACCGGATGTCGACTCACTTCCAGTGTGGGACTTGGATCTCTATACTGTACTGATGCTGCGAGACCTGACACCAACGATGACATCATCATTGAGGGGGCAGACGAGGAGCGGCCGATGCCCGCTCCGGTGAGTACAGCCTTATCTGAAACCGATATGGACAAGTATCAGGACCACGTGATGGGATGGGGTTTCAAGAAACCTGCAGGCCCAGACAATCCGGTGGTACATGCTGTGACCGGTAAGGGAAGGGCCAAGACAGTGGACTCTGACCAAGGCATTAAGAAACTTAAGGCCCTAGCTCCTGCCATTATTGCTTCCTCACAAATGCTTGTGAGGTCCAAGGACTGTAAGAGACGGGACTGTAGCCACAAGAAGACACAGAAACCCTCTCAGAATTTGGAGGGATTGGGACTTTGATGTTTATTCCGAGGAGGAATAGACTGCCGAAAGTGTAGTTTCTTTTGGGGGCAAGTCCACGGTTTCCTGCAAATCGGAGACTTCAGGGGTATCATCAAAGGTCCCCTCCAAATCTGAGTCAGCACGGGCTGGGCCTGTACTGAAAACACTGCTGTGGTGGGACCCCATGTTCCAGTGGTATGTCCCGTACATGCACAGGACTAGGTTCCTGCTTATTAATGGGGTTCTAGTAGACCATTTTTGGGCAGAATGGGAGTTCCCCCAGAGGTGACTGCCGAGGCCATTAGGAGGAGGGAACAGGAGATCAGATTGGTTAATGTACAGCACAAGGGGCTAGTGCTCAATTTCTACGAGCAGCCTGCTCAAGAACCACTGTTCTGGGTATTACCAGGACAGGCTGAGGGCCATAAGCTCACTAAAATCAGCCGGGCTTAACGTTTAATAGTCCAAAGATTTAGACTATCCCATGGGTTTGAATACCCTTACGTCCCTGAACCTATCATAGGAGAGATAAAGGAGAACAGGGAGCAGTAGCTGGAGGATGTTATCAGAGATTATCTAACCACTAAGTGTAGGAATTCCATCTACCATACTGAAGATAGAATTCTAAACCTTATGAGGGTATGGAATGTGGGGCGCTCTATATACATGGGCAGGGTAGAGTACCTGTTCGGATGGCACCATAAGAGTGTGTTCTCAGTGACAGTACCCAACATAATGGGTACACTTGTTAAGAAGCCTGACCCATACCACTACTACTAGGGGATAGCAAGGTTCTCCATGTTGCGAGTGACTGGTGTCACTGCTATTGAACAGCGAAATGTATGTGATTACATATGTCTAGCTGATATATCAACTGTATACCAAATGCTGTTGGTTGTAATGTTGTGTGTTGTTCCAGGTTAACAGCGGAAGGACGGTACTCCAAATTTGGTTCCAAGTAAGGACATTGGATTTTCCACCAGAGGGAGAGTGTAGCCATGTCTGGTTTGGCTACCAGTCTGCCTTCCCTGACATGCAAGTCCTGGTAACAGTGCAGGCTACTGCCTTGAGTGACAGGGAGGGGGCGGGCTAAGGCCTGTGTTCTGCCCAATCCTGGGCTCAGACCTCGGGCCTTCCCCCTCCCCTGGTACTTAAGGGGCTGTACACCTATTTAGGTAGTGTCTATACCCTTGAGAGATACAGGTACCACACATGGATGTGCTGGGTATTGGCACGTGCTGTCCCTTGGGGAATAAGGAGTGATACTTTTCCCCTGACTCTATTAGGGAGTCAGGGAAGAGCTAGGACTGCCCTGGGTGCCCTTGGCCTGGGGTGGATGTCCAGGGACCATCCTGAGGTTGGAGACCTATTTGACTGTGCTGAAGCAGATACAAGTTGTGTTGCTGTGTATACAGAGAGACAATAAAGTGTTCCAGTTAACTATACTCCTACCTGGTGTGCAATCTATCTGGGGGAGTGGAAGTAAGTTCTCTTGCAGAGATTGTCTCCACATCCCTGGAGCCTGCAGCAGATAGAGGCGCTGTACCTTGTGAGATAAAGATCAGTAATTTACCCCAGAAGCCTGTCCAGTCTTCCCCAATGACAACGGCGGAAAGCTCAACATCCTGTGGACCAGCAGGTAATCAGCACAACACAGCTAGTAGTAGCGTGATCTCCCAGAGGGTGGGGGAAACACTGTTACATGTGCATAAAATGGGCTATATTGCACAGCGTTTTGTCACTCCACTTATAGTAAGCCTGACTATATCAGTACATATAGATACAAAAGTTATTTCATCCACTTTAGCATTATCGTTGGATATTCAGTCATATTCTGCGTTATCACTGCATTGAATACTATGTAAAATCTGCAAAATGCTGCGTTATGGGCGGTGCAATAACTCTGGCTTTATCTGTAAGTTCTGTACATGGTATGCAACTTTTCTCCAGGAAGGAATTTGAATAACACACCTATAGAGTAGCTGCATTATGCAAATATTGTCTTTTTTTATAACAAACTTATTTTTTGTGAACATTGTAGAAATAGGCATCACCTGCAGTTGCACTGTAATAAGTTATTAAAATATACAGTTAGGGTGATGCATTGTCCTATTTTTCTGTTAAAGTAATAGAATTGTAGTTTTTTTACTACTACACTTAAAGGTCACTAACACTTATAGATATATTTTCTTATAATTCCAACAATAATGACTGGAACTATATGATTTTTTTAAACATATAACTCAAGTATTTCTATTGTTCCCCAATGAAAAACAAGGGGGTGGAAATATCCTACACATTATACACGTGTAATATATTGCCAAACATTCTCATTTATAGTGGCCCAGTAAACTATTTATGATGGTTATCACTGACGGGTATAGACAAAAATCTTAAAACCATTCAAAGTGACGTATCCCTAGATACAAATTCCTAACAGAGGCTAAATGCCATATTCCAAATATAGGCACAAGTTCCACCATAGACATTCAAAGAGTTCCTAGTTGAACATTCCACAATATTCTGAATTCTAACATGAGTAGAGATCCAAGCAACCAATTCAGTGGAAAGAATATCTAAGGGAACAAGGAAGACTGGACTGATTTATGAGAGTTTAGGAATCAATGGTGTATGTTACAATGATTTGGAAATAGTACACTTAATAAGTACATCGATATACATGTGTTTCCGCAGATTCAAAATTCTCTACAAGGTCATCAATTTATTGTAACTACGTATTAGGACCGAAAGGAGAGGTGCCCATTCTATTTCCATAAGGTTGAATACAGTGAACCATAAATAATACAGGTTTTCTCTTACATAGCACGCCCACTTCAGTGTTATAACTGTTTGAAGAGCCACCTCACTTACATTTACATGTGGCGCTGTTCCTGCACATGAATATGTACTGTATACTGTATGTCTGTATATGTCTGATATAGATATAAAATCTACTGGACCCATATATATATATTAAACAGTGTTTGACAAACCTATACATTTGCTCGCCCCGGGCGAGTGGATTTAACCCCCGGGCGAGTAAATATTGGCCCAAGCAGCACACGTTTGATACTAGGTGGCGAGTAGATTTTTTTGTGTGGCGAGTAGATTTTTTGGTGATTTGTCAACCACTATATATATATATATATATATATATACACAGTTGTATGAAAAAGAAAGTACACCCTCTTTGAATTCTGTGATTTTACATATCAGGACATAATAACAATCATCTGTTCCTTAGCAGGTCTAAAAATTAGGTAAATACAACCTCAGATGAACAACAACACATGACATATTACACCGTGTCATGATTTATTTAACAAAAAGAAAGCCAAAATTTTGGTAGGACGACCACTCCTGGGTAGAATGACTGTGGTCTGGAACTTTCTCCATCTATCGGACAGAAATGGTTTTGTAACCCTTTCTAGGCTGATGAGCATTAATAACTGCTTTTCTGAGGTCCTCAGAGATATCTTTTGATCGTGGCATGACGTGTTTCCACACACCTGTATGATGAAGACCAAAATCCCAAAGTTTCTGATCTTTATATAGGGTTCACACCTGAAGATCTATTTAATTACTTAAACACCTGATTATAATTAGCTCCTTTAATTTAGCTGATAAAATCAGGGTTTACTTACTTTTTTCACATACTCTGACTCTTAATTACTCATTGTTTGTCAAATTCATACATCATTTTCTTTGAAAAAACATGAAATTGGTTAATATAAACCCTATTGGATATTTAAGAAAAGACTGGTTTTGATTCAAGTAGGAAACACTATGGAATCATATCATGGAAACACTATGGAATTTCCTTCATTATTATTGGGGTTCACAAACTTTAATGAGTTTTATAGGATACAGAATAAAAAGGGAGAAGGGGGGAAAATATAAATAGCCAACCCCGACCCCCTGCAGCTCAACCGAAGTGTGCCAAAGGGAAGCGGACACCACAGCGACCACTAACTTACAAGATGGGGAGTGTTACATTAGGGCGAAGTGAGGACCTAGCCCCACCCTACCATCTACGTATATTTTTAATATTGTTTTTATGCACATTATTCAGGAAAATGCCAGGAAGAAATGTATACGCCCAGATGCATAATGAAAAGGAGCAGGAGATGACAAGTCCGGTGAATCACAGTGAGGACACCCAAAATATCATCCAGGGAGAGGAGTTTATTGATGATGACTTGGACACACAAACTCTAGGAAATGCAAGAGGTAATTTCAGTGACTAGTTGGTTTCATCATTATATACTTGTTTATGTAATATTATCCACTTCAATGGATCCTGTGCTATCTCAGCATTACAAAATGTATTCTCTGTAAATAGTTGGTCTTTTTCTGTTATTTTGAGATTTTTTTTTAATGAGTACAACATTTAGACATATTTAATTTATGGTATGTTAAAAAAAAATTCAAAAAATGTCTTCAAAACAAGGTACTGTAATATGAAGACAAATATTCTACAGTTCATCCACACACTTTACACAGTTTCCCCATGGTGGTTCCAGTGTTGAGTGGATATACTGTATGTTTTAATACGCGCAATGTTTTCTCTATATATCCTTGTGCTGTAAATTACTGAAATCTGCAACAGACAAATACAGTAACAGATACACATTGTAATGTTTTGTTTCAGTAGTTTATACCCCCATGTTTTACCAGTTTTTAGGCAGTTGAATTATAGAGGTAATTTATGTTCATATTGATTTATCCATTCTGCAGTTATCAGTTCTTACAGTACTCCCGTAGAAATGATGTGCCTTGCCATTGGTTCTGTCATTAACATTTAACAAGATACAACCAGTGAGGTTTTCTGTATTTATGCATTACAGCCATATACAACGTACAATGTAAAGGTATTGTGGGTAACTGTGAAAAAACATTCCTCCGATCTCTAGTGCTCATTCATACTGTATGAAACAAATTGCCATTCCTAATACCTGCTTCTTACATTGGGTTAGTAGGAATAATGCATGCACTCACTAGAAGTAGAGTAGAATGTGGGGTACTTATCTGCTGGTGCACCGCGTTCAGGGTGATCATAAGGTCCCAGTAACAGTCACGAACAAAAGATGAAGCAGTCACACGAACTTAAGCAGAGTGCTTTAATGTCCCAAGGTATCCGACGTTTCGGCTGTGCAATACAGCCCTTTCCTTGTAAACCTTACCTTGTAAACGGCTGTATTGCACAGCCAAAACATCGGATACCTTGGGACATTAAAGCACTCTGCTTAAGTCCGTGTGCCTGCTTCATCTTTTGTTCTTACATTGGGTTAACCACTGCGGACACAAAGGATTCTGATGATCAGTTTGAGGTTTTTTTTTTAATCCAATTACTTTGAACGTCCTTTGCCAGACTAAGTTATACAACGTTACATGCAGCAAGTTGCACATATTTAGTCGTGCCTATAAAACAGGTGCCTTCTTGAAATTGCTTCTGGTGCATACTACAAAGCAAAGATACCTAAATATCCTTTTCCCGCCCTAATTACATACTTTGCATGGCATTGACCCACGAATGCCAGTGGTTTAAGTGATGTAAATTACCAGGTACATCATCGGGAAAATGCTTGTTTTCTATAAAATGATCGTCTGACTGCTCCATCCCAGCCGTCTGCCTGATCAAAATGGAAGAGGATCCCCCTTAACTTCCATTTTTATCAGTTATGGGGTAGTGTCAGCCGCACAATTGTAACTCCAGTAATCACATGGTCTCAAATGTCAACAGTCTAGTGGTGCTGTGGTGTCGCCAGACCTCCGGCAGTGAAAAGGATAGATATGAGATAGAGATATATGAGATATAGATGAGAGAGATGAGAGAGAGAGAGAGAAATATGTAGCATCTTCTATCTATCAGCAGCTGCAAGACATGTGCTGATGAACCGTGGTGCACAAGTCGAGCATCCGCGTTACAGTGCTTGGAAGGGGGGAATGGCCCATAAGGTTTAACACAGCAGGAGTCCCTGCTTCTGAATGGGACTCCCACTATGTGAATCCTACCGGGCCGCATCAGTCTCTAAGAGATGCGCATCGAGAGTAGATAGAATCAATCCCTCTCTCTGCGCACCTCTAACAGGCGATTGTGCCTGCTTTATTTTTATTTTAAATCTCTCCTGAGCTGAGCCACATTCATTTCAGCTCCGAGAACCCCCTGCTTCCCGAGTTACAGACCCGGTATGAGGTGCCAGTATCTCCTGTGCGTTTAAATGTTCCTGTCACATGACACAGGAGAATTAAACATGCATGGAGATACCGGAACTCCATACTGGGGCCTGTAACTTGGGACGCAGGGGAGTCCAGGGTTTAATGAATGCGGTTCAGCTCTGGAGATCCCCTGCTTAAATACTATTTAATAAAACAAAAGCAGCTTCATTACCTTAGGGGCTATCCACTAAGGTAATGAAGGGGTTAAACCAAAGTACCTGTTTAGTTGGGGGTAGAGGGGTGGGTTAATGGGTTAGTTGCCCCAAGGTGGGTGGTTAGGCCTACCATAAGGTTGAGGTTCAGCCCCTGCTTCAATAATATGTTATTAAAATAAAAGCCACGCGATCGCCTGTTAGAGATGCGCAGAGAGAGAGGAATTGATTCTGTCTACTCTCACTGTGCAGCTCTTCCAGACTGATGCAGCCCAGTAGGATTAACACAGCGGGAGTACATGACCAACCATCGTGCTACATCTGTATGTGTGTTAGTATGCCTACAGTTGTATACCTTTATATCTTTAAAGGTATAAATTACATTACCTAATGATAAAATAAATGTTATTTAAATTATTAGAATCATGTTAGCAACCACCAACAACCAACAAATACCAGAGTCTGAAATAAAGTTATTTTAAGATAAACATTCATAGAAATATGAAAATATTGCCTACATTTCTTCTTCAGCTACTTCAAATGTTTTTAAATGCAGGAAGATACCTTTGCTTGAAACCCTAGGGACAGCTACATTACTTTGCTTTGCATTGTTTCAGTTTTATTTCTTTGTTCTACTTATTCCCAGTTTCTTTTTGCATTTAGTCATAATGTAATTAGTAGCTATGACTGACCCTGTTAGAAGAATAATCTCTATTTCTAAAATTGATTTTGAAATTTGGCAACACATGCTCCTATTTAGTATGCTGTGCAGCGTGTCTTCTGCTTGATCGCAAATATTTAGGGGCTTAGTCTACAGTATATCCGCCGGTTGATCTAGCCGTTTTGGCCTGAAATTTCCTATTGAAGTCATCAGAAAATATAAAAAAGCCCCTTATGCTCAAATGAATGGAGCTGAAATCGTTCTAAACAAGGGTAAGATGGCTTCACCACATAATGAATAGGGGCCAAAGATTACTCTCTGCTTTTGTATTGTTGAAAGAAGATATCATATATAATCAATATTTTTTGGTATTTGCCAGTGTAGTTTATTAATGATTTTTATAAAGTGAGAAGAACATGAAATCCATAGTCTACACCCCCCCCCCCCTTTTCTCTCAATACTTTTTGTCATACCATTTGAGCATCCACATTAGGGAGCTTTCAGGCTCACTCATCTTCTATTTTGTTTTCCATATACTTTATTTTGCCTGTTTCATTACGGCCCAACCTTGGGATTTCTCCACTACATTGCCTTGCAGTGACACTCTCTGGGAGAGGTGGAAACTTGAACAGCTACAAGGTTCCCTTATTGTCGATGCCTGCCAATGTCCAGTCGCAGGTCAGTGGCATGCTGGATGGATGTCTACTCCCATACCTCTATCCCACAAGAATATCTGCACTGTTATTGCACAAGAAACACCCAATGCACCCTGCCACTGTTATAGCAACCCCTGCGAATTCACCTAACCATCCATGTTTAGCCATGGATCAATGCACAGACGCAGCAATTGTGATGTTGTTACTGCACCTTTTTTATATGTACTTTTTTTGTTGTTGTAAACCACCCTTTTTTTCCAGTGTATAATGAAGAAAATATAATGAAAACTTATAAGTATAATAATTGTCTTCTTTTTGTATTATTAGGTAATCACCCAGGCGTGGTTTTGAGCATCAATTCCAGAGAGATGCACAGTTACCTGGTTAGCTGATGTTTACAGCTTGTGACAAAAGTTACAGACTCTTCTCTATATTGTTTTATTATTCCCCGGGAAGTCGGCAGATTTCAAAATGGACTGTAAAAGGAAGTGGAGAAGTTGTTCCCAGCCATTGAGGACATACGTGTCTGTTACTATGGACGAAGAATAGTACACCTAAATGTTTAAAGACTTGTTTTCATACAATAGACTACAGACAATTGTTACTATTCATATTCAAATGGTAGCAAATTTGTAACCCAAGACACACTTTTCTATATTCTACTCCTACTGTGTTTATTCTGTTTATGACATTTATGGTTTCTTTATCTAGAAAGATGATTATATATATATATATATATATATATATATATATATATATATATATATATATATATATATATATATATTCTACGGTTTCATTAGAATAATTAATTTTTCACCACTTTGAGGGGTAATTTCTGAATTTATGCTGTGAATTACAGCTGTGTTCTGAAAAAACATCCCTAAATAATTATACCTGTTGTAATATGTACAAATGGCCTTGCCTAACGTATTGGTAATTCCTACCCACAATCGATTTTGGGCAAAAATTGCCGCGGCCCCAGACGGCATGCCTTCCAATTACAACATGTTTAAGCCTCCTCTTCCTTTCAGTTTTTTTTATAGAATGGAAGCTCCAATATGATGTTTGTGTTTAAACATTGAAACACTGTTTCATTCTTTCATAATTGCACAAAGTGTATTATCCATTTCACAAGCATCTTCCACCAAGTAGTTACAGTATGTACAGTATTCGAAACACAACTTTTACTCACTGTCTTACAAATGCTAGTAGACATGATGCCAACTCTTAGACCAGCACATGGATGTTAACGGTGCAATCCCTGTTTGTTTTGGGGGTTTTTTTAAACAACATTTTGAAAACAACATGACCATATAATTGTCTTCCTTAAACAAAAGTCATCATTCCGTACATAAAGCAAACATTTGGTGGTTTTGGTTTCTTTTTAGAATAAGAATGTTCTTTTCCCTGGAGCCGTTGAGTGGGAGGGTCTCTGTCATTCACATGTTTACTCAACATCTACCCAATGCTGTCTGTGTTAGGGGTGCAGTAAAGCTAAGCAGGGATATGAGAGGGGGCTTTATCTGTGCTATGTCCCATTCAGCACCTACAGTAGTAATATCCCATAAATTGAGCAACTAGGTGAATCAAACTGCTCCTGGGTCTTAGCTTACCCTGTTTATAAAGTAACTTAAAGAAATATTATAAA
Source organism: Ascaphus truei (assembly GCF_040206685.1). NCBI lineage: Eukaryota > Metazoa > Chordata > Amphibia > Anura > Ascaphidae > Ascaphus > Ascaphus truei. The sequence goes on from NC_134483.1 coordinate 506,006,204, forward strand.
ATACTTTTAACTGTATGATTTTTGTAAAAAAACAAACAAACAAAAAATATTTGAATCACCTACATTTAACTCCTCAAACATGTCACTACCATTGGTACATTCTAGTCCTAAGGGGGACAGCACCATTAAATAGTAATGTATGGAAAGAGGTTAAAAAAAGAATGAATCTTAAGTTTCATACTTGGGATCTTGCTTACCCAAAGGATTCACATCCAGTGGCACCCTAGTAAAACAAGCACTATGGTCTATCTAACTCAGTCAACAATTGTCATTTAATGCAGCACTTGAGTAGTACAGTATGTATTGATGGTCTGCTCTATAGGCTTAATGTCATATACACCTGCAAAACAATGAGGTAGATATTTTCCACAACATTCCAACAGCGTACCTGACAATATTTTTGTTTATTTAACAGAACAGTATTACTCAGTAAGTGATGTGTGAATATACATTTATATATACAACGAGTAACAGTGACATGCAATGTTAATACTAAATAAATACCGTAGAAATACTTAAGGTTACTGGTTCCGTTACATTCATCTTTCCAGTTTATCTTGAAACAAATAATCTGTTTTCACAAGATATCCCATGTAATACTTTGCCTCAAATCAGCCTTTCAATTCATATTTTGAAATGTTTTATAGCACAGTAATACTTTTTAAAAACAAATGGCAAGTATCTGTTGAGTTTATTTGCAAGTGTTTATATGTATGGAAGGATAGTAATGTTTCTCTAAATTATTATGAAATAAAAGGTGAAAAAAAGGAATTCTACCATACCATGTTTTTTTCAGTATTGAATTTTGAAGAAAATTAAAATCCACAACATTATGCACTACAGGCTAAAAGTAGATTCACTTGGTGCATTGTTGCTCAATCAGTGTGCTTGGGAACCCTGGTGTGCCGAGACCCTCTGCCAAGGGTGCCAAGATCCCAGGGGAAAAATTCTGCTGGAGGCTGTGGGCTCCTTCTGCGCTGCCTTGAGATGTAGAGGCTGTGATCTGGCCCAGAGGAGAGAGAGGAACCTCTCCATCTCCAGACAGAAAAGGAGCACCTAACATATTTTAGGTGTGGGTGAGAGGAGAGAGGAAAAGTATGATTAGAGCTGCAGAGGTATTGCCAGATCTGTAGAGGCGCCTGTCTGAGATGATGGGGCCTGCTGGAGGGTGTCTGTGCAGGTGCCTGTCAGAGGGGGCCTGCTAGGGGCCGGTGGAAGGGAGGCCCTCCTCTGTGAGGCACCTACTTTGGCACCTCTGTGAAACCCCTCAATCCTCAAAGGCAGCAGATAGGCACACTCGGCTCCCCCCTCTGTTTTGGCTCTCCCTGCCCCCCAGTACTCTACATATACTTTTCTTACCTCCCAGTCCATAACTACCCCAAGCCCCCAAGTCCATAACTACACATACCCCCAGATTTATAGCTATCCCCCAGGTCCATAACTACTCCCCCTTCCCCAGATCCATAACTACCCCCTCCAGGCCCTTATTTTCTCCACCCCAGGCCCATAACTTCCCGCCCCCATGGACCTGCAGGGTATTGTGGAGTGGAAGGTTAATTGGGGGGGAATGCACATTCCATTTGTCCAGGGCCCAAGATCTCTGTTGTGGCCCTGGGTGTAATGGCTTTGTGTGTTGGGAGGAGGATAAAGGTGGGTGCTCTGTATAGAGAGGGGGGAAGATGTATGGAGTAGGTAAGAGAAGATGGGGTGAATCTGGAGTGTACTGTATGGTTGACACAGGTGGTGAGTGCTTTGTCAGAAGAGGGGATAAATGTGGAGTGTGTGTTGAGTAAAAGGGTGAATATAATTTGGGAGGACAAATGTGCAGTGTGTTAGAAGAGAGTGGGTGAATGTTTGTGAAAAGGACGGTACATGCGTTGCATGTAAGCGAGGAGGGGGGGTGAGTAAGGTCTGAAACGCAGGGGTGCCCAGAGATTTAAAAAAAACCTCAGGGGTGCGACTTCTTAAAAATGGTTGAGAAGCACTGACTTGGTTAATAACGTAATATTTATTCTTGTTAAAATGGGGGTTTGTTATAGTTTTCTAGCTGTGGGGCTTTTTCCATAAGTTTCCAAGCAGCCAATCATGCAGCTAGTTCAAGACAAGTTGAAGCTTTTTGAATAAGCACCTAAACCATTCAAATGGCATAAAGATAACAAATGTCTTTTTGTGGTTTTGTGTTGATTATGATGATGCTTGGTAAGTGTACAGTATGTCACAAAGAGCAGCCATTCTCAAACTGTATTTTCTGGGACACGAATGGTCCCCGAAGACTTAAGTGAAGAAAGCATTGATGAACAAAGCAAAGTGCAAGTATTGTGGTCCTACTGACTATTATTTTTTATTAAAGTGGTCTGCTATATGGAAAAATTGGAGAACTCCTGACATACAGTAGGCTTTGGAGCATTTTGTGTTGGTGATGCAGACAAAAGCAAGATAGCAGAATTAAATGGGAAGGAAAATCATATATTGTTCATGAACGATTAGCATGGGGGGGGGGGGAATCAGACATCTAAAAGATCAATTCACAGTTTTTGTGAAATTTAAAGAGAATAGCTACACTGATATTCCAAATACCAGATATGAAGTAACCTTGCCTATCCTTGGAGTGGGATCCTGAGCAAAGGGGAGATAGTTATCCTGGTTAGAGAGTTGTCTCAAGATCTCTAATCTATATTGAAACTTATCCATAAAAACTATAGCTCCCCCTTTGTCGGCCGGTTTTATAGTTATTGATGGATTTTGTCCCAGACTCCTGAGTGCCTGTATTTTAAGGGTAGAGATATTAGATAATCTTGGTCTGTTGTTAGTTTGTTTGTTCCTCTGCTTAAAGTAAGTTCTGCAAACGTCAGCTGAATATACGTTTCCACGATGTGGCTTGTTGACGGCAGATATTGTACTCTCAATTCCTCCAGCGGGTAAGCACTCACAGCATGGTAAATGAGGATCAGCTCCGGTAGGGAAACACCCACTCCCAGTCCTTAGCAATGGGCTCCGCACGTCTCTATTAGCTGGGCGTATGCTAGTACATGGAAACAAAATCACCTGCACTACTGCCACAGCTATGATGGACTCCGCATGTCTCTGTAAACTGGGTGTGTGCAAGTGAGTGAAGGGAGAATCACCTCCAGTGCTACCACAGCTGTGATGAACTAACTCAATTATGGCAGCACCACTTGAAAGACTTTCTAACCAGTAGAAAAACTGGTAAAGATCATAAACAATTTAAGAGCAATATATAGCTTGGAGATGGCCAAAAAGACCAGTATAGAATCGAGAAATAGCACACAATCTATTCCAACGCGTTTCGTAGACTAACAGAAAGCTTTACAATACTGGGACGTTTTGCTCTAAGGGATATGCAAGTTAATACAGTACATGTCCAAATGGACAAAGATAAAGCTTGTCACCAATGACCAATTTAACCCCAAAACCTCCAGAAAGGAGGGGGACCAAGGTTATCCACACGAAATATAGATTATCAATGAATTTCAGTGTAAACAGAGACACACCACCATGGTAAGAGATCTATTGATAAAGATCTCCCTAATAAAGAGAAATAATATCGAAATCCTCATTTAACCCCATCGGGATTATAGTATTGAGCTGAAAGATCCAGTAGTTCCCTTGTTTAGAGAGTGTTTTAATTCGATCACCTCCCCTCCTACCTGCTGGAATAACTTGAATACCCTTATATTGAAGTAAAGAGGAATTTCCCTCTTTTAATGAAGTCTGTGCAGATTGTGGAGTACAGTTCCGTCTGTAAGTAAGTAAGAGAAGTAAGTTCCGTCTTTATGTTTTAGTTGTGTGGGTTTTTTTTGTATGCTCTTCATATTTGTATTCTATTCTGGAAATTCAGCAACTTTAATATCACCACTCTGGGCCTTTCTTCCTTCTGACCACGTGGTGACCCTACTCTGTGGGCCTTCTCAATCACTATTTGGTAGTTTCTCTTCTTCTACCCACAGCTGTCATAGTTAATCTTTTGCTAGAAAATCCTGTAGTAGTGAGCCTTTTATTTCCTCAGCTAATCCCACAATTCTTAGGCTGTTGCCTCCGGCTTTGATATAGTAATCTGTTGTTTTTTTTATGAACGCAGTTACTTGTTTCTTCAATTGCTCTACCTCCATCTCTGAATAATCTAATCTGTGTTTGTTTTTCTGAACCGTAGCATGAAACTATGCAATATGTTCCTTCATATCCCATATGGCCGCCTTCAGTTGCTGTGATTGTAATTCAAAGAGGGGTTCCAGCCATTGTTATATTGCTTTTACCACATCTTCGTAGGGGGCAATGGGATTACTTGTTTGCCTAGTGTTGAGATTATATCCGCCATGTTTGCCTCTCCATTTCTTTCGTTTGCTTGGTCCGCTCATGTGTTTGTGTACGCCATATTTTGCACTGGAAATAGTTTTCAATTGAAAGCTTATTATCATCCGGCAACTTTTATCACCATTTGATTTTTATATTTGCTGATTTGGGGATCTTCTGATCGGGAAAGTTCAGACCAGCTCAGGAGCTCATGTGAGGTGCGACCTACAGTACTCCTGCTGCACCATTCCAGAAGTCCCTTCTTATCCTCTTTTAAAGCTATGAATTTTATTTGCTGTTTCAACTTCCAGTGGCTAAGAGTTAAAGAGATAATTTTAATTCAAAAAGACAGAGAAAACTGTTGTAGCAGACACTATCAACAGATAATGGCCCATTAACACATACTAACTGTCTGTGTATAGGATAGACACTTTACAAGTATGTCGGCACAGAGATACTTATGTAATGATTAAAGTCCTCAGTGTATTGTATTCTTAGTGAAATTAAAACTTCCATTTATTGGTATGCGTTAAAATATAGTGGACCACACATACTGTATGTGAGAACCGCTAAAACAGCTATCAATGATATCAGGTGTGCCAGTATCCTTTTGAAATATGTGTGACCAGCATTAATAATGCTGCTGCGCAATTTGCCCAGTATTGTCTCAAAAGCATAGGATGGCAGCCACTGCCTAATGGCAGATGTACAGAGGTGGCACATTTTATTTGAGTGCGGCTAGCTCCGCAAGCCTGGGGATGCCCCGGCATGCTAGCCGCACTCCCTCCGCGTGCCGCGCGTCATCGACGCGCGGTCACGCGTCATCGGGTGCCTGCGCCCCCTGCACGCGCGTCCAGGGCTCCCCGAGGGTGTCCCGCGATGTGGGGGACGGCGGAAGGGGGTTCCGGGGGACCCGGCGGATCCGGCGAGCGGAGGGAGAAAGCCCCGATCGCAGGGCGCTCCTCCGCGGCTTCGGCGCGCGCCAGGCACATCCCGGCGCGCGCCTGGTTACTGCTGCGGCCGAGACCGGGCAAATGCTCAAATAAACTCGGCCGCAGCAGTACTCCTGTCCAAGAAAATTGTCTATGACAGCAGTGTTTACGCTCGTGGGTTAATACCCAAACACTATCCCTGGATAAGTGTACTGTTGTCCTGCAGAGATATGTACAACCAGCAGTGTGTGAGATGGTGGGTAAAATAACCCCAACAGTATCTCTGGAGTCCGTTTGGGGAATTTTGCTATCACAGGTAATCGAGGCTTTCTGAATACCATGATAGCAACACTCAATAAACAGGCGAATTAAATGGCCCGGTGATTTTTTTATGAACGCTTATAGCATAGGCCCCAATGAGGGCGTTCCACAGGTAAAGAGGTAGTGAGGGGAAAAAAGTTTAAGGCTAATGAGAGAGCAGTAGAGGTGAAAGGGGTTTAAAGTTGACAGCTGTGGGTAGAACGCAGGAGACGAGCAGGGGCTTAGCGAGAGATCAAAGCTGATATGTAAGGAGGAGCAAATGAATAGAGAACCTTGAAGGTAAGGAGGAGAACTTTGTGGGTGATCTGAAACTTGATGGGAAGCCAGGAGAGGGATTTAAGGAAAACATGAACAGAATCTGTTTTGGGAGAAAGTGAAATTATTCTAAAAGAATATAAACAATTCTCAAGAGACATACTTGATAACAAAGTAGGTAGGGTTTACAAACTTCACAACCTAAAAACTAGACCTGCAACACTTTGTGAGTCTGAACGGGAGTCTGACACACAAAACACAGTAAATCACAGATATAAAAAAAAAAGAAGGTTTCAAACATCTAAAAATAGAGGGGTACCCAATACTGAGACATATTCTCCACCCACTATAAGTTATTTTCCCCCCAGAACCAATTTTGTAGGCATAGGACAACTTCTGCCACTCCCAAACCTAGGACACGTAGAACTAGAAAGGGCAATGGGATACAGAATAAGTTTATGAGACTGCAACAAATGGGGTTATCATCCCCGGAACAAGAGAGGAACTTGTATCGATGAATACTAGCAGAGAGGACACCTTCATCATTAATCTAACAGACACTGTACTTAATGAACACCATATTAACGTTTTGAAAAGAGACTTTTCTTTCTCTCCTATTTCCAATATAGATCACTTTGAATGTATAAAGGACACTAATTTATTCACTAGAAAGATTCTACTTCTTAAATAATTCACGAGGATACAACATTCACGTTTAAAACAATATGAGACACATAATGTGGAATCCCTGATTAGCCTCCTTGAAGAGAATAACAAGATCCCAGGTCTGGGACCTTTCTCTAATTTAAAAACTAAAAGTCGTTTCACTCCGGATGTAGAGACTTGCACTATTGTAGATATTTTTGTTAAATTAGTCACAAAAGATTTAAAACACATTAATCACAATAGAAATAATGGGAATGGGAATAGTGATGACAGGAAGGCCCTTAAGGAATTTAATGAAATGAAAAATATTACAATTAAATTGTCTGATAATGGAGGAAACATCGTGATACTTTAAAACAGAAAAGTATATACAGGAAAACCTAAGACCTAGTGATATAGCGTGCTACAATGTACTCGATAAAGACCCTACTATAAAATACTTCAAAACTATAACAGAAATGCTAAAAGGAGAACTGCCAAACAACTAATTATCAAAGAAGAATTTTAATTTATATTAAATCTATCCCCTAGAATATCCACCTTCTATCTACAGTCTTTCGATGGTCCGTAAAAATGCATTGGAACCTCATGGACGTCCAATTGTTTCAGGCATTGGAAAAATTACTGAAGGAGCAAGTATTTATTTAGATCAGGTTCTAAGAGAATTTGGAGTAGAACTCCCATCACTTGAGTGAAAATGGTTCACACCCCTCTGCTTGGCTGTGAAAACCATGTTTTTTTTGGTGACGTCATGTAAAGGAAGTGAAGTCAGCCAATCAGAATTGGTAGGGGCTCAGTAACTGCTATGTAAAGCAGATGAGCCAATAAACCTACCTCTATGACATTTTAAAGATACTATATTTAAAATGCCCTTAAGGAGTATGCAGCAAGGAAAAGGATTGCCTAATATTTGTGAGAAACTGTACATAATACCGCGCTCCTCCCTATAGAAGTTTGCTGCTGGTAAAAAGATAGGCCTTACATATAGAAAAACAAAAAGAACGATTCCTGCGCGCCTACCAATTAGGCTAAAATAAAATAATAATCTCATGATAGATGCGGGGGAGCTGTGATTGGGCCGCATGTGTCAGCACTTTTCCTCGCGCCCACAACGAACATAAATAGTGCTACATTTGTATATTGAACTATATAATAGAGGCTGACTTGTAATCCAACAGTAGTGATCACTTTAAAAGGGACTTGTGTGAGATATCTCAGTCAGCAGACACTAATAAACTGCATTCAGATCCTGTTTACAATAAACTGCAAGTCAATTTGATACATGTACGGATGTAGCTGCCTTTTCTCTCTCGCTTGCAAATGAAAATTTGTGGCCATTTCACGGTAATCTCGCGAGATAGCCACAGATTTGCCTAGGCAAGCAGGAGAGAACAGGCAACTACAGCTGTATGCTGCCTAAAATAACTAACAACTTCCGTGAACCACTAACTGTGTTCACCTAAAAAACTGTTATACTATGCTAAGATTCACTATTCAAGTAATCATAATCAAATGATCAAACTTGAATCAAATAGGATCAATTAATTCTTATAGTGGACTCTAATGGATCACACACTGTGCGCTTCCAAATAGCTAGCAAATTTCCCTCCAGACTGGATATTCAATTTACTAGTACACTTATATGATTACTAGCTTCACAAGTACTGTAATATCCAATTCATAGATCTGAGTATACACTCCACACTTTTAACTGTTTTTATCATTTCTTTGCGAAATTTGTGTTACCTTTTTCTTAGACTATTTTCAAATTAAAAGTTATTTTTATGGGCACAAATGAAGGAGGACGCTGGCTGGATAAAATGCAGTGAAAATAGACTTTAATCAGCTTAGAAAGCATACATACATAGTTACATAGTAGATGAGGTTGAAAAAAAACATGCGTCCATCAAGTTTAACCTATGCTAAATTTAGACACCAAAAAAACCCGAGTGTCATATCATCTAATTATATTTCATAAGGGGAAAAATACATTCCTTACTGACTTCAAGAATTGACCATCAGATTACTCCCTGGATCAACATCTTTCCCATGTTTACTTATTTGGTAAATCCCTGTATAGCTTTCCTTTCTAAAAAGATGTCCAACCTTTCTGAACAAATCTATTGTATCTGCCATCACTGTCTCCATGGGTAATGGATTCCACATTTGAACTGCCCTTACTGTAAAGAGCCTTACCTTTGTTGCCGGTGAAATCTCATTTCCTTCAACCTTATGTATCTGCCATCACAGTCTCCATGGGTAATGAATTCCACAGTTCTGTAATTGCCCTTACTGTAAAGCATCCTTTACTCTGGTGAAAGCTCCTTTCCTCCAACCTTAAGGGATAACCTTGAGTCCTTTGTTCTGCCCTTGGGATGAATAGTTATTTTGACAGCTCTATGTACTGTCCCCCCATATATATTTGTATATAGTCATCATATCCCCTCTTAGATGCCTCTTTTCTAATGTAACTAAATTTAATTTAGCTAGCTTTTCCTCATAAGTTAGATTGTCCATCCCCTTTATTAATTTGGTGGCTCTTCTCTGCACTCTCTCTAGTTCCATAATGTATTTTCAAAAGAGTGATGCCCAAAAACTGTACTCGATATTCAAGGTGTGGTCTTACTAATGCTTTATAAAGGGGCATAATTATGTTTACTTCCCTTCCATCCATTGCACACTCAATGCAAGATAAGATTTTATTGGCCTTTGTAGCTACTGCGTGACTTTGGGCACTATTGTAAGCCTGATGTCTACAAGCACTCCTAAATCCTTCTCCATCAAGAATTCCCCTAATTTATCCCCATTTAATTTGTAAATCACCTGCTTATTCCAAATGCATAACCTTGCATTTATCTGTATTAAATCTCATCTGCCATTTACCTGCCCAAGTTTCCAGTCTCTCAAAGTCCCTCTTGAGATAAATTACATCCTGCTCTGATTCTACTACCTTACAGAATTTAGGGGCCTATTCTATAAGCCTCGATAACCCACTTATTGAGGCTTTTTCTGCCAAAATGCCTTCTGATATTCAGTAAGCCTCGATAAGTGGGCAATAAAGGGATGAATTTCTAATTTTTTTCTGCCGTCCAAAATACATCGCCGGGTGAGCGGCGATAAGTCACTTATCACTGTTTTGAAACACGTGCAATTCTAGTAGCCTCGATTAGTTTGCGGCTAATCGCGGCTCTAGAATTGCGAGTTTCTCCCAAAATCCTCACGCCAGGAAAAGTGGCGTGAGGCTGGGGAGAAATTGCTTAGAGGCGGCGAGAGAGGGTCTTAGAAAAACAAATGCATTTTTCCTGCATCGGATTGATGCCGGGGGTCTCCGAAGCTGATACACATTAATATCAGGACCGTTGGACCCCGGTATGAATCAGATGCATGAAAAATGCATTTACAGGCAACTTCATTCCCTTAGCGGCTAACCGCTACAGCAATGAAGGGGTTAAATACCAGTGCCCCCCCCCGGTTTATTGTGGGTAGCGGGGGTGGGTGAGGGTGGTATTTGGCCCTTGGTGGGTGTTTAGGCCTGGAGAAAAATGGTATATAGCTCTTGCTCTGGAGTTATGAAATCAGAATTCAACAAAGGTGTGTTTGGGATCAAACGTGAATTTTCATATTTCTACACCAGTGACCTCTCTGGGGGGAAATCCTATGACATATGGTAACCTACTGTATAGGGATTTCTGTTTTATGCTTTATCGTGTTAGTTTAAGAACCTGTTCTGTATTTATTGTAATTGTATGTTCTTGTAATAATGTTTTTCTGCAATCTAAAGCACTGTATTTTTATATATTAAACAATTCTTTAATAAGTAATGCTTTGGGGCTCTGAAAAAAACTGTTGAACACTTTGTAGAGAGTATTAACATTTTCAAACACATTTTGCTACAACAGATTTTTTTTAATGTTAAGGGTATATGTTTTTTCTATAATAAACAGGGACCTGAGACCCTGGCAGATATATATTAATTATACATGTTGTTTAATTTCTTTGTTGGTGGAAGCGTATAGATATGACTGCAATTGAGTAAGGGGTTAATAATAACTCATCGAAAGTACCTTGCAAAGGGGAAAAGTGAGTTGGCTAGAGAAGCCGTTGGTATAAACTCTGGTTGCCTATCTAAGTCATGTGCTCACTTGTGTGCTATTCGTGACAGATGGTATATGGGGATGATTGAGGAGAGATATTGTTTGAAGAAACGGGCTAAAAACATTCTGCTTGTCAGAAACCCAATTTAAATCATGCAGTTCAGGCACACTACATACATTATGGACTGGCAAAAACAAATGAAACTGAAAACAGGGAAACTAAAAGGTTAACAATATATTTTGCTCAAGCTCACATATAATAAAAACTGCCATCGTAAGCATGCATGCTTATCTGGTCAAGCACACACTAGTCCCTTGCACCTCCACAGTGATGTTAACAGGGATGGTAACAGTCCTGTCTCACCTCTGTGCTGCCACGCTGAGTAAACGCTTCCCTCGATCAGCCTACTTGCACGATGACGTTGCAATATGCCCCTCTGTGCACCCTACTCTTAGTTTTGTCTTGTCCCAGTACTGAATCTTAAGGCATTCCAATTACAGGCATACCCCGAATTAACGTACGCAATGGGACCGGAGCATGTATGTAAAGCGAAAATGTACTTAAAGTGAAGCACTACCTTTTCCCACTTATAGATGCATGTACTGTACTGCAATCGTTATATACGTGCATAACTGATGTAAATAACGCATGTGTAACAGACTCTTTAGTCTCCCCGCTTGCGCACAGCTTCGGTACAGGTAGGGAGCCGGTATTGCTGTTCAGGACGTGATGACAGGCGCATGCGTGAGCTGCCGTTTGCCTATTGGGCGATATGTACTTACTCGCGAGTGTACTTAAAGTGAGTGTACTTAAAGCGGGGTATGCCTGTACAACTTTAGTCCAAACTGAATATGTTTCATTTATGGCAACTCTTTGCTGCCTATTCATTATTAAATCCAGGTGCTGATATTTGTATCCAGATAAATTGTACTTGTTTTGTACACTAACCTCCTTTGTGGCACCATATCAAAAGCCTTTGCAGAATTTCAGTCGATCACATCAACTGCACTGCCTTGGCTAAATCCCTAATCACTTCTTCAAAGAAACTGATACGGTTAGTTTGGTATGACCTATCCCTCGTAAATCCAAGCTAGTACTAATCATTTTTTTTTTAATCTAAAATGTGTTCTTGAATATTATCCCGTAATAAACGTTCAACCCCCACTACTGAGTCAGGCTTAGAGTTCTGTAATTCCATAGTTGTGATATAGCTTCCTTTTTAAATAAAGGAACCGCACGTGATCTTTGCTGCTAATCTTGTGGTTCTGAACGTGTGAAAATGAAGCCCTTAGATATTTAATGTAATGGTCTGGCTATGACTGAGCTTCTTAAAAAATCTTTGGGTGCATGCCACCTGGGCCCAGTGCTTTGTGTTTTATTCAGCAGCCTTTGCCCTTTTTCCTGTGTTAGCCAAATGTTAGTTAATGTTGTGGTTGGGACTAATAATGTGGCATTTGGGACTTTACATTTCAAAAGCTACCAACTAGAGAGCTACAGTTCAGAACCAACTCTAACATCATTATATCCCCTGTCATTAGTTCTAAATATCTGGGCATATGGCTTGACTACCATTTAATATTGAGGTTGCATATTGTTACTTTGACCTCCAAACCCTATGCCATACTAGGTGTACTTTATAGTAACAAATACTCCCTAAGCCCACTAGTCAGAAAGAGCATTGCACAACAGGTGCTTATGCCAATTATAGGCTATGGGGACATAGTATATGGTACAACAACCCAAACTCATCTTAGCAAACAAGACACCCTCTACAACTAAATATGCAGCTTTGTCAATGTAACTACAATGCACATCACTGCGTAATGCTCTAAGAACTAGATTGGCTATCCCTCGAGTCCAGACGTAAAGTATATTTTATCAGGCTTGCCTTCAAATACTTTCTGTGTAAGCTTCCCGCCTATCTGACCAAGCTCCTCACCCCTACCACACGCAGCTCTTATCACCTGAGATCTGACTCCAAAAGACTGTTCACAGTTCCAAGGTTCAGCAAAGTATCCGACCGCTCCTCCTTCTCTTACCGTGCACCCCAAAACTGGAACAATCTACCGGAGACTCTCCAGTTTAACATTTTTTTAAACTTCGGCTGTCTCACATTTTAATCTGGTCTGTAACTGTTACATACACCCCTAAAAATCATATATTATCTCTGTCCATGAAATGTCTGTAAATTGAATGTGTAACCGTATTTATTTAATGTATCCCTGTATTGTTATCTCTGTGCCCAGGACATACTTGAAATCGAGAGGTAACTCTCAATGTATTATTTCCTGGTAAAACATTTTATAAATGTAACCCTGCTTCCCCCCTTCCCCCAGACTCTACGGTGGTGTCTAGGGTGCATGAGGGCAGATTACATGCGGTGTGGTGCATACCTGTGAGGAACAGGAGGGCCTGAGCTTCCCGCGATGTTATTGGGGAGCCAGGACCGGGCTTCTGGGGTGGTAGCCTCCATGATCTTAGTGGTGCAGCGCCTCCATCTTCTATACTCCCAGGAATATGGGAAAGGACCTGTATAGAAGAACCCCTTGGGTCCCAGGGTAATAGCGTCCAATTCACATACAGTCTTTGGTAACAAAGGATAGTCTCTTTTATTGGCAGATCAGCAACTCCCACGGTAGTGACGTCCAGCAGCCACAACAACAACAGCCAAGCTGTACTTATTACTCCGCTCTCATCCCACACAGATATCTCCTCCGACAGGATGGTCTGGGGTGAGGCTTCAATACCCCGCGGCCCACCTCGAGGTTATCCTCGCGGTGGGGTTTGGATTCTCCCCATCACCCCAGGCAGAGGGGTGAGGGGCATTGGTCCACCAGGTCTATAACGCTATCAGCTCTACTAAAGGGGCTGAGTCTCTCCACTCCTCTCTCTGCTCCTGCACGGCTGCGCAGGTGAGACCGCGGTCTCCTCCAACTCCTTGGACCGATCCGCAGGGCTCACGACTCAGACATGTCCCACTGCAGACTCTCGGCATACTACTGGCAACTCTCAACTCACAGGAGTTGGCTGCTAAATATAGAGCAAGCCCACCTCTTGTGATGTCAGCAGAACCTCCCCTCTTGCTCACGCCTGCAGCAGAGTCCAGGCCTGCATCTACCACTCAGGGCAGGGCTATGAAGGGGGAAAACCCATGATGATTACTGGTGCCTTATCTTAACAGGACTTACCACAGTAGAAGGGAGATAGGTATAGCCTGTGCTGTTTACAGGGGGCTACATAAATAAATTATATTCTTGCGTGCAGTGCATGCCAGCGGGTGCAATGAATCCCGCTACATCTGTATATACAGAGACAAATTATTTGTTTTAATACCTCTGCTTATCCCCCAAAAACTAATAAGATGCTTGCTCATCCCACACTGAAAGGGTTCTGTTTTCTATATTCTAATACTTTTTCCATTAATGTACTTGACAAACTTCTTAGGATTTACCTTACTTTCCATTGTACCATCCTTTAATTTTTTTTTTGTTGCAAATCTAGTTACCTTTCTTATGCCTTTTTATTTAGCCATATTGATTTCAATGTGTTTCTTTTACATTCATCGTGCAATGGTGTGATAAGTGTACTTATCTAATAATGATTTAAAGACTGCCTGTGTACAGATGTAGAGCTATTTATTTTGGGGTCTATGTGAAGCGGATGGAGTGCAGTCTAAGTGCGGCTGCCTCACGGCCCTGCACTCTCACGGCCCAACTGAGAGTAAATTTCCCAGAAGGGATTAACGCAGCGGGTGTCCCACCGTGTCAAGCCTTACCGGGCCGCCTCCAGTCTGTAAAAGCTGCAGAGAGAGAAGCAGTCCCTCTCTCTATGTCTCCCTGCCGGGACCGCCAACAGGGGGGGAAAGCCAGGACAAGTATCCTGAACCCGGTGGCTGTAGGGGGCCCGGTCGGCTGGCATTGGAAGTTGTGCCTGACCAAACTTCGTTGCCCGGCTGCCTGTCCTCTCGTTGCTGCCGGGCCCCAGTTCTCCCCAACTGTGGGCCTCCCTCACTAACACTGTCCCGCGCCAAGCTTCTGATGTCGGTACGAGCTGGAAGCTGGGATCAGCTTCCGGAACGCACTGGCATGAGAAAGAGTACCGGCGCATGCCGGCATCAGAGGCTCAGCGTTGACAGTGTCAGTGAGGGAGACCCGCAGCTGGAAGAGCGGGACACAGCGGCATCGAAAGGACTGGCATCAAGGCAAAGAAGGGCCAACTGCTTTGCCCTGCCATCAGGTCCCAGCTCTCCCCAGTTGCAGGCCTCCCTTACTGTCCCACGCAGGGCCTCTCTCTGATGTCAGCACATGCACCGGCCTGAGAGAGAGTGAGGGAGAGAGGCAGGCCTGAACAGTGTGGGAGAAGGTGAAGCCCGGCAAGAGGCCAGCAGCAGCTGGGGGAGAGCCACTGAGACCATCTCCAAGGTACTTAAATCTGCATTCTGTATTTATTTGGGAGGGAGTTTAAATGTATTTGGGGGGTTGTGTGTACTTCAGGGGTGTGTTTTTTTTTCTCAAATGTATTGTGGGGGAGTTGGTATGTATTTGGGGGTGAAGGGTTTGTATGTATTTGGGAGTTGGGGAGTTTTTCTCACGTATTTTGGGGGGGGTTGTATGTATTTTGTGAGGGGGATAGTATGTATGTAGCTGGGGGGGAGGGAATGAGTGTGAGGAGGGGTTATTAAGGGAGCTGGATTGAGTGAGAGTGGGGTAATTGATGGAGGAGGGGAGAGTGAGAGTGAGAGTAGAGAGGGGGTGAGAGGGGAGTGAGGAATAGAGGGGTAAGAGTAAAACAAAAGGCACATAAATGGGAAGAGGGGGGGGGAAGAGGAGGGGGCTCGTGAGGTGCAAAATGGGGGGCTTAACAAGATCGCAGACATGAGGGGGGCCCCAGTTGTAACTCTATCTAGTTCTGGGTACTGGGAAATCTGTTTGTGGCCCTGCTCCCCGCACAGCTCTTACAGCAGATCTCACTATTTTTACTAATGTTATTAGTACATAGTATTGAAGCAGGGGTCTCCGGAGATGAACCCCACTCATTTCAGGTCCAGGGACCCCCGAGGTACACGCCTCTGTATGGGTGCCGGTATCTCCCGCAATTTTAAATCTCCTGCGTCACATCCCACGCGACCAGGACATTTAAACTGCCCCAAGATACTGGTGCCCCGTATGTAGGTGTAAGGCCCCAGACCTGAAATTATTGGGGTTCATCTCCGGAGACCCCCCTGCTTCAATACTGTGTACTAAAAATAAACTGAAAGCAAAGCTTCATTACCATAGTGGATAACCGCTAACGTAATGAAGAGGTTAAACCTTCTCGACACAGACAAATGCCCAATATCCCTGCTAGCCAAATGTGGCTAATATTTGTTTTGGGCATTAACCAAAATAAAATACACATTAACTAATTACCTCAAAAATGTTAAATAAGATACATTAATCTAGAGGGGGAGGAGTGGTTAGGCAGTGCTCCCCTGGACTAGGCCAGCTCTTCCCCCTTAGGCCCCAGTTAGACCCCGACTCACTGTAGCTTGTTGCTGCTATAGGGAAAGCCCATAGTCAGGGACCTTTCCCAGTAGCTGCCTATAGTCAGGTACAGCAACGGTGAGACGCCACGCGATGACTGCAGCCTGTGGTCTGGGACCAGACAAGCTACGCGGTAAAGATGGTAGGGTGATATTATCCGCACCGGAATTCACCCCCATGTGGAGGCGGAAGCCATCGCGAAGGACAACGTTTGATCAGACTAATCCTCTTTGTCATTCTGCAATACCGTGTGCTGGAGTCCCGGTCAGGTACCTAACCAAGTGCAATAATACTCCATGGGATAGCGCTATCTCCAACTTTGGGTAGGCCTTGACTTTGGGAAAAGGGACATCATGGAATTGGTACCTAGCACCCAATGTACTCTGGGGACACTCACTGTTGGTATCAGGTTGGGGGCTATATTACTGTAGGGTACAGGGTACCAATATTATTTGTGTTCAGTAAAAGTTTGTTAGCATATATATATTTGTGTGCGTGTATCATTATTATTGTTCCTGTAAGGGTACATTCCTCCAAGTCGGGCTCCCTTGCAGGTGGAGGCGCTGTCATCGTAAGAATCCGGTACACCCCAGGTTCCCAGCGGCAGAGGTTCAGGCCTTCTGTGAGCCACAGGTAATGCACCACACACACCGTAGTCGCCATATCTTCCATTGTGTGGGGGAAAGTGCACGTAGGTTTAAACTTGCAGCAGATACTGGCACCCCGCAGGAAAGCCTGTACCTCGGAAAGCAGAGGGGTCCCCAGACCTGAAATGTTATAGCGGTTCAGCTCCGGAGACCCCGTGTTTCAATACTGTGTACTAAAAATAACAATAGTGAGATCTGCTGTAAGAGCTGCGCAGGGAGACAGAGGGACTGCTTCTCTCCGAACTCTCTGCACAGCTCTTGGACTGGTGTGGCCCGGTAGGATAAACGCAGTGGGAGTCCCATTCAGAAGCATGGACTCCCGCTGCATTAATCCCGTCCTGACAGCAAGCATTACTTGCCTTGTGGACACGGGGGAGCCACGAGTGAGCCGCGAGCGGGCTCCGTCAGCGCTTTTCCTCCCGCCCACAACAAAAGTAAATAGCGCCGGTTCTGTATCTTCCGTATGTTTTCCTGCCGTTTTACCAAATGTTCCCTCACTGGAATATTAGTTAGTAGGTGTACGTTTGTTATCACTCGGTCCAGTCATTCCCCTTTGTTAGTCGGTTTTTAAATAATTTGGGTCATGTAATTGTCTATTAGCATACCCAAAAAACCTGTTTCCTTTAGCCGAAGTGCTAATTTTAGGACTCCAGAAGTTGCCCTACTAAATAAAATCAGTATAACTTCAATAGAAGGATAGGTTATGACCACCAAAAGGAAAATAATAGTAGAAAAGGTTACTGGATTCTCCAAGGAGGATAAACAGGCACTTATCAGTACAAGGTGAACATTGGGCACTCCAAATCTTTGTGTAAATTTTAGAACCAACTGGGAGATGGAGTGGCTCAGTGAGTAAAGACTGTGACCCTGTAAATAATGACCCCAAGTTTGAAGCAGGGAATGTGTCTGTTAAAATTCCTCTGTGCTGTGTATTGTGCACTATACTGCACTATACTGTAATTGTGAAGAGCTTTGAGTCCCATTGGGAGCAAAGCACTATATAAAGTTAGTGTTATTATAACATTTTGATGCAAATGGCCGTCCAGTCACTCATGTTGGTCCCATGCCATGTGTTCAATAAATATTGAATACATATGTACATGTAACACACTTTCCCCCACCCACTGGGAGATGTGGGGCTACGGTATGTGTGGTGCTTTACCTGCGGCTCACAGGAGGCCTGAGCCTCCGCTGCTGGGAGCCTGGGGTGTACCTGAATCGATAATTGGTAGCGCCTCCTCCTATACGGGATTCTACTATGTGGAATGACCCCGTTACAGGAACCCCATGCAACAAAGCACACCTTGGTAAGTATAACAGTTTTATTGCACAGATATATTATATACATGTAGCCCTTGTAACCCCCTCCCCCAAGTGAGATTGGGGTCATCTGTTTCTCTGCTACTCCATTTAGGTGATGTGCTGTACTTGTTTGGCACCAGGAGGGCTGAGTGTTCCGCGGTGTTGTGGGGAGAACAGGACAGGTTTACAGGTTACATTAGTTCTTTGGTGCAGCGCCTCCAGTCAGCATGGATCCTCTGTGATATCAGCAGGATGGCCCATACTGACACCTTTCTTTTTAGCAACAAGACATTGAAACACACTGGTGATGGTTCCATGGTATTTATTGCAATCGGAGCAGATGTACAAAGCAGGTGAGAGACAGAAAGAGAGAGAAAGAGAGAGAAAGAGAGACAAAGAGAGACAAAGAGAGACAAAGAGAGACAAAGAGAGACAAAGAGAGACAAAGAGAGACAAAGAGAGACAAAGAGAGACAAAGAGAGACAAAGAGAGACAAAGAGAGACAAAGAGAGACAAAGAGAGACAAAGAGAGACAAAGAGAGACAAAGACAGACAAAGACAGACAAAGACAGACAAAGACAGACAAAGACAGACAAAGACAGACAAAGACAGACAAAGACAGACAAAGACAGACAAAGACAGACAAAGACTGACTGACTGACTGACTGACTGACTGACTTTAGGAAAGTGCCTGTATTTATATCCTGGGGTGTGACTGTAACTCTGACTCATAACAAATCAGATCTGGATACTGATTGGACCACACACTGGATGTGGGGGTCTATCAGTACCCACCCCTCAGGCTGGCACTCTCTGGCTGTTGCTAAGGCCCGTCCTTGGATACATCTAATGAATCAAAGGCTGCAAAAGCACACAGGGCCTTTAAGAAGGAATTATCCCATCCACTGCCTGCACCTAACACGTCTTACACTGGAAAAGTGTAATGAGATTTGGATTCCTCATTCTCACAAATATTTGGTGATTTATAGCAGATACCTACCAACATTTTTTGTCCTTTTCCAGCCAATGAAAAATGTAATCCAGTTTCTACTTTTCACCAAACACTTGAAAAGAATATATTCCCTTAAATTAGGTTTTAAATATGGCCGAACAAGTAAACATACTCCACCACGGCTGATGCCTCTGAATAAGAGAACAACCATCTAAGTTAATTGCCCATCTATGAGTTTAATCCCACCATGTTTCAGTGATACCTATGCTATCATATTGCTCTATTCTGGTTATTACTTGAAGCTCCTCCATTTTATCTCCCAGGCTTCTTGGCTTATCAAGCGTTAGCAAGCGAGGTTGTTGCCAGTCTGTGCTATTGTGTTATATGTTATACTATGTTAGCTTAGCTTCTCTTGCGTTTCTACTCCAGTGGACTTTAGTCTTTATAGTGTAGCCATGGCTGTATGACTATATCTGATGTAACCTGTGTTTTGTATGACAGATTCCAGGTTACTTGATGGTACCTAAATTGGATGCCAGTGAGGTCATGGGATTTTTCACCAAAGGGGAGAGTGTAGCCATGGCTGGGCCAGCTACCTTTCTGCCTTCCTTGTCATGTAAGTTCTAGTCAGATCCAGTGAAAGACTATCCTGTGGGGTTTTTTCCTCCACCTACAGCCTCTGAGTGACAGAAGTGGAGGTGACCTGGGGAGTCAGCATGTTTTCAATAAGGATGCAGATCCTGTGCTCTCCCCTTTTGCACCAAAGAGGAGGTGTCCTAAATTATAGAGATGAACCCAGCCCTGACAGGGTGGGGTTCAGGCACTTCCCTCTTCCCCTTCAAAGGATGAGGATGTAAGCCAAGTCTCCTCACGGCTGGGAGGGAGCCTTGCTCAGTCCCTCATGGACTGGGTGCAATCACTACTCTAGTGCGGCCCCATCATTACCAGCAGGCCTGTACCATCCACGTGCCTGGAAACTACCCTGACAACTGATTGCAATCGCTGTAAGAACATCATGCAGTGGCTGCAGAATAAAGACCATCCCTTTTTAGATATCTGGCTGAGTCGCAATCTATTGGACAGATGTATGGGGATAAAAGGCTGTCATGGTGGGGATTGCCATCAGTTCTACTGGAGTTCACTATGGCTGGAGGCGCCGACAGCAAGAAAGAACAGCCAGGATCACCGTGAGCCTGTCCTGTTTCCCCACTACACCGCTGAACACTCAGCATCTCCTAAGCCAAACATGTACCAAGCACCGTACAGGACTGTAGCCAGGGTAAATCTCCTAGAGGGGAGGAGAAGCAGTGCTACAATTGGTTTTCTAGTATTATCTGTATTTAATCTGGGTGCCTGCCTACTTTCTGAGACACCCTTCTGCTCACTCCACCCCAATAACCCATTGCTATTTCCCAGTTGCTATCTATTCTGTAGAATGGAAGTTTCACCAGAGGGGCGTCACTTAACTGAAAACTAGGGAAATGTAACTGGGAGAGACCATGTTCAATAAAAGGGTTACTTTATTTCAACAACAACAAGTCTGACATGGAGACTTCCTACACATTTCTTACCCGTGGGTGCTTGGTGAAGGAGTCTAGTCTGTGTAACCCATTAGTTCTTACTAGTTCTCCCACCTTTTCGCCTAGTTTTAAATCTTATCTAACCTTGAAATCTCTCCCCTAGCACAGCAGGTGCTGAATAAATAGGTATTTAGTACTCATAGTGCTGAGTGGCTTTGCTTTACTTAAACTGCTCCTCATCCTTTAAGTGTAACAGATATACAGTAGCAACCTTCATTGTTCCCTCTGTTGAGATATGGTGCCATTGAATCCTATTGCAACTCTGTGGTATTCTGAATCACACTGAGATGTGTTGTATTATGTGGGGGAGCAATGTCATAGTTACACAGTAGATGGTTGAAAAAAGACATATGCCCATCAAATTCAACCTATGCTAGATTTAGATAACAGATACTTATCCTATATTTGTATTTACCGTATTTTGAGCTATAGAAAGGCAAACAAAAAACCCCAGTGAAACTTCTGTCTCAGAAGGGGGAAATTAAATTCCTTCCTGACTCTAAGAATTGGCAATCAGATTACTTCCGGGATCAACATCCTTTCCATGTATATTTATTTGGTATATCCCTGTATACCTTTCCTTTCTAAAAAGATGTTTAACATTTGTATGAAGATACTGTATGTATTGTATCTGCCATCACACTCTCCACAGGTAATGAAATCCACATTTTAACTGCCCTTACTGCACAGAACATTTTCCTCATAAATCAAATTTTGCACCCCTTTATTAATTTTGTGGCTTTTTTTCTACACGTTTCTACACGTTCCATATCTTTTTTTTTGGAATGGTGCCCAAAAACTGTACTTCATATTCAAGGTGTGGTCTTACTTTACATACATACAGTAATTATGTTTACTTCCCTTCCATCCATTCCTTGTTTGATGCAAGATAAGATCTTATTTACCTTTGCAGCTACTGCATGACATTGGGCACTATTGCAAAACCTGCTGTCTACAAGCACTCCTAAATCCTTCTCCATCAAGGATTCCCCAAATGTATCCCCATTTAATTTGTAAGTTGCCTGTTTATTATTGGTTCCCAAATGCATAACCTTCCATTTATCTGCATTAAACCTCATCTGCCATTTACCTGCCCACGTTTCCAGTCTCTCCAAGTCCTTCTGGAGAGAAATTACACCCTGCTCTGATTCTACAACCTTACACAATATAGTATCAGCAGGAAAGATGGAGACTTTGCTCTCAATGCCAACCTCAAGGTCATTAATAAACAAGTTAAAAAGCAAGGGTCCCAGTACCGACACCTGAGGTACTCCACTCACAACTTTAGCCCATCCTGAAAAGATTCCATTTATGGCAATGCTCTGTTGTCTATCCTTCAACCAGTTTTCAATCAAAGTGCACATATTTTGACCTAGTCCAATTTTCTTTATTTGTACTATTATTAGACTCTTGTGTGGAACCGTATCAAAAGCCTTTGCAAAATCTAAGTAGACCACATCAACTGCATTACCCTAGTCTAAATGCCTACTTACCTTCTAAAGAAACTAATAAGGTTAGTTTGGCATGATCTATCCTTCATAAATCCATGCTGAGTACTACTAATATTTTTGTTAACCATTAGGTATTCCTGAAATTGTCCCGTACTAAACATTCAAGTAGCTTCCCCACTATTGAAGTCAGGCTTACAGGTCTGTAATTCCCCAGTTGTGATCTAGCTCCCCTTTTAAATTTTGGCACCACATCTGCTTTACGCCAATCTTGTGGTACTGAGCCTGTGGAAATTGAGTCTTTGAATATTTAATATAACAGTTTGGCTATTACGGAACTTAACTCCTTAAGATGCATTCCATCAGATGCTTTTACTTTCATTTTATCAAGCCACCTATGTACTTCCTCCTCAGTTAACCAATTGTTCGTTAATATAGAGTTTGTGGCTTCCTCCTGTGGCACTATTATTGCAATTGATTCCTCCCTGGTAAATACAGAGGCAAATAATTTGTCTAATACCTCTGCCTTTTCCTTATCTCCAATAATTTGTCTGCCCATCTCACACTGAAAGGGTTCTATAATTTCTGTTCTAATCTTTTTGTTATTAAGGTACTTAAAGAACTTTTTTAGGGTTGATCTAACTTTCTGTTTCAATCCTTTTAAATGTGATCGCCGTTACATCTATATATCGATTGACTGCAGATTACTGACATTAAACAGTGTGGTACTTAAAATGTGGATTTATTTCCTACAATTTAGATGATCATTTGCAGTTAATGCTAATTTCTTCAATATAATACCGAAGACGTTTTTCAAAGTTCATTCAAACCTTACTCGAGGCTATTTTAATCTTAGATTGCTATCTATTTCTGATGATATAGTCTTACATTTAATTACCCATTCAGTTCATCTCAATTTAACTAAAGTTCATTTCATTTTTTTTTTAACTGTAAAAGCTGCAATATAATAGTTTTACCCAGATCGTATTCCAAAATGTAAAACTACTGCTGGATTTCACAATGAATTATGTGATTCGGAGGAAAAATTTAATTTATTCAGATAAAATGAGGTACTGTATAGTGATCAGGACTCTACTTGTAACACTTCCAGGCATCAGAAATATATATCTTTTGAAGGAAGCCCTAGACTGTGAATGTATATTTTGTAGATACATTAGGTATATTATGATTAAATGAGGCATACACAAAAATATTTTGGTATAATAACTTTATTAATAGTGCACATAACTGTGTAACACCCAAATTGGATGTAAGTCCATATTAGCACTGTGTACAGAAATATTAAAAGATTAAGCTAAAAATGCAAGAATTCATTGACTCCACTTTAAAAAAAGTAGACAAGTCTTTTTTTTAAAATAAAATATGTATGTGCTTTGAAATTTAAATATGTCCAATAAAATTGATCTATTTACAGTCATTATTTTAAGGATACGCAGCACCCCTCTGTGTTACTGCATGAGTTTTGTCACAGAGTTTCTTTCTAGAGAAGAGTTAAAAAATATAAAAAAAGAAATACAATCAAGGAAATGATTACATTCATAATGAGTACTGCATCTTACAAGCTACAACCACGTGACCACCAATTATTACTAACATGTTTTAGAATAAAAAACTGATGTGTAACTGCTTGGATGTGAAAACATTGAACCCTTCAGTACAAGAAGGACCGATCGGGTCATATGCAGTAACCAGTGCTAAGCCATAATTAATGTTCCATAAGGTGCCTTACGGCAGGGGTTCTCAACTCCAGCCCTCAAGACCCCCGCACCCCCACAGATCAGGGTTTAAGGATCTCCCTGCTTTAGCACAGGTGTGCAGTCAAAGCATGAGCCACCTCAGCTGAAGCTAGGATATCCTGAAAACCTGACCTGTGGGGATCTCGAGGCCTGGAGCTGAGCACCCCTGCCATATGGCTTAGCACTACTTAATCTATATGGCCATAATCCTTTCAAAACCTCTTCTATGGAAAGGTTTAAAGCCGCATTGGAAACTACTTAGAAAAAAGTCGCCAAGCATGCATACTCTGTGTATGCATGGGGCTGCAAAACCAACCCAGAGAACCAGCACATACAGTATGTAGACATCTGGGTTCATGGCAGCAACAAGACACAAACTGCTTGCACTTGTAAACAGAGAAATTGTAATAATATTAATTGAGTCATACGTGATTTGTTTTAATGAGTAAAATTGCAGTCTACAGGATGGTACTTTAACAATAACAGACCTTTATGGCGCTTGGTACTTAGCTACTTTATATTATACCACTGGGACTTCACCAAGTCAACAGAAGCGGTGGATACCATCACAGAATACAAATCTGCGTGGCGACTTTCTTGGATCAGCATGGGGACTTAGATTGCTCCTAGCAGGTGCAGTCCTTTCCTGCACTTTATCATATGAGGGCTGATTCTACATATTCTGAAGCAGCCAAACGCAATACTATTGAAGTAAATGACATTGTTAGCTCCGGACTATACAGATTCAGAACGGTCCCTTTACTAATGTCTCCGGACAGAAAAAAATGTGCAAAAAAACAACACCAACATTTATCCACGGAAAGAACCCAATGGGATTATTTCAGTTTTAAAACTGGTGCAATTCTTTTGCACTGATTTTGCACTAGTTTTGCAGCCGGGAGACTTTTAGTAAATAACCCCTTTATAATTCTGGTGATGTAGCCTTCTAAGAAATCTTTATGGTTGTATATAACTATTCTTCCCTTTCCAGCACTCCAGAAATACACTTGTTATGGTGTAGGCTGTTGGGAACAGTTAGTTGTAATAGGGATGAGGATTGCATCATAATGCTTATTTTATTACTTATAAAGAGAACGGGAAACTGGGCTTTGATTTCACGTGTCTTTGCCAACAATGAGTCTGCACCTTAAATCGGTCACAATTATCAAGAGTGATCAAATAGGTGGCAATGCGACATAAAATGCTTATATTTACGTCATCAAGTGGTAAAAGTGTACATATTGCAAGATTGCGAGTTTATGCATAGAACTGTGAATAATGCAAACACACTATTAAAATCCATACACCATCAACAATAAAGGTCATTTAGAAAAACAATTATCCTTACAAAAAAAATAGTACCGTAATGTATTACATATCAGCCCATAATAAAAATACAGGTAAAAATGATTTTGTATAATGAAATGATAGTGACTTAAAAATGCTCCAGAATGCTTTAATCCCTTTCCCATCAGAAAGAACGATATAGTGTTATGAATATAAGTCCCATGATGCACTACGTCTCCCTACAAACCTGTTATTGTATCATTGTGAATTAGCACATTTGTGTGACAGTATGTTAAGTGTGTGTTAGAAACTGTCAACTATGAAAAATGACAATAATATTATAGGAAGACATCTCGATAAAATGTGTAACGATTATTCGATACGTTGGGCAGTCCAACGTAGAATAACATATTACATTTGCACACATACATTGATAATTTATCAATGTCATTGGCATCCTTGTAAAGATTGTATCGCCCAGTGACATTTTGATATACCGTCTTGATGCCTTGTAAGAGGAGGAATATTTTTGCTGGCGTCAGGACCAGGGAAATTCATACTTATTAGACCCTTCTTGTCCTTTGCATTTATCTGTTTGGGTAATGATGGCACCATGGGAAAAATTGTGGTGGTTGACAAATCAGATGTGAGTTCTATGATCCACACACAGAACCTCCCACCTGCATGATGGTAAACATGGGTACAGGCAGTCCTCGGTTATCCAATGGAATCGGTTCAGGAAGTAGCGTGGGATAGTGAAACTGTTGTATAGTGAGTCCCATGTTAATCAGTGGCAGTGAGCGTTGGATAATGCATTCAGGCATCGAAAAACGGCCCATAGGGTTGCATTGTAAAGTGTATGCCATTCGTTGTAAAGTGAAACGTTGGATAACGAGGACTACCTGTATGATCAAAGTGTAAACATATATTAAAAAAAAAATATTTTTTATTTGTATTTGCCTGATTTTTTTTTAAAGGTACCATTTCCCTTTGGCCTTAGCTGGGACTGCCCCTTTTAATGCAGAACATTTATAGAAAAATGTCTGGACTAGCATGCATTTGTTTGCACTTATTTATTTTTTGGGGTCATAATTCCCAACAAGGCCTAATTTGTATTTTTTTTTTTGTATTTACAGACATAAATTAAAACATTAAAAATACAGTATTAACTGAAAATATACAAATAAATAATTTGATTTGTCATTACAAAAAAATGAAACCTAATTTTTCTTGTAACATATTGGGCTTTCTGTCGCCTTTTATTCCATCATCTAAACACATCGAGTGATCACTTGTGATCCGGGAATTCTAAGCTCCTGTATCTATACTGAGATTTGTGTAGTAGCATAGCTCATCTACCCATGAAGGAATTATACAGTAGCAGGTCGAGTGCAGCTCCCAATTATATTTGCTGCAATTTAAGCAGAATACTGTATTTACAACAGTTTGATTCTGCTGCTGTATTATATTTTGTGCTACTATAGCAGGAGTGGCCAACTCCAGTCCTCCGTTGCCACCAACAGGCCAGGTATTAGGGACATCCCTGCTCCAGCACAGGTGGCTTAGTCAATGACTGAGCCCCCTGTGCTGAAGCAGGGATATCCTTAAAACTTTACCTGTTGGTGGCCCTTGAGGACTGGAGTTAGCCACCTCTACTTTAGAAGGTCTCATGCTGCAGATCTGGGGGCTAAAATGACTAAAGCTGAGGTTCCCAACTCAAGGATCACTAACAGTGCAGGTTCTAAGGATTCCCCTGCTTGAGCACAGGTGGTTCAGTCAAAATGATTGGGCCAGCCGTGCTAATGAGGATAGCCGATAGCCTTAGGACCTGCACTGTTAGTGGTCCTTGAGGACTGGAGTCGGATTGGCTGCGAACTCTGGATGCAAAGATGTGGTAAAGCTTCAATTGGTAAAAGTAACCATGTGAGACCCAAATGTTTCTGCAAATTCTCCTCAGAAGACACTGTATTAAGCTCTTCTGTAACGTTATTAGAATACTTCTGCTAATTCCGCCTGTACATTAAAAAAGGAGTCCGAAAGCCAAATTGCTTCTTTGTTGCCATCTCCATAAACCTGTCCATCCTCCACCATACACCAATTCTCATTTATTGGGCTATTCTACCAAGAGGTCATTTGTGATGAACAAAAAGAAACAACCTCCGTCTCATTTATAGAGAATGATTTCAGATGAGACATTTGGCAAATGTTTTAGGATTATTTCCCACTAGAACCAAAGAAATCTCAAGCGAGTTTGCTATGAGCTCCTCACTAATGCATTAAGGAATGAGACCAGGTATCAGAAGTATGCTAATTGTTTACTGGAATCAGTGGCATCACGCTTGATATCACATGGCCACTGTCCCTACAAGGGGACACACTTCTTTGCCTCTTATTTTCTATTTATGCCACAAACGGGTTAAAGGAGAACGATTTTCAAAAGCGGATTTACAGTTCATTAACAAGGAATGGGAAATGTATGTTTATAAATATAAAAAGGAGCAGTGTAAAAAGTAGTGGTACCAAACAGTGGCATCATCCACATCATGCAAGTACAGAACACTGTATGTCAAGGAACAGTATTCCCAAACTATGTTTCATGAACGTACCACAAAGTATCCCCCACATCCACAACATCGAAGGAACCGAGCGACATAACAGTCCCACTGCAGTGAACAGACTGAGGGGGTCATTCACTAAGGTGCAATAGTGCCGATCGGGCACCAGTGCACAGAAACTCCCACTGGCTTCAGTGAGAGTTGCCTTGTAGAAGTGCCCCATTGGCCCTATGGCCCCCGTAACAGTGCTATTTAGGGTCTTTGTGAAGAAGGCCCTGTGTGTCTTTTCATGCATTAACCTCTTTTGCTGCAGGAAGTTCTTATTTCATTAATGACTGCGTCATTGTCACGGTGTTATCGAAAGTTCACTTAAAACTGGTCAGAAGCTGAAGTCAAACGTTTTGTTATTGCCTCGTTTTATGTTACCAATCACATTTATAGTTAACATGTCACCATATCAAGAATCTGTCAATGTGATTGTAAATTCCTAACGATCTATTGTTTCAGATGTAATACAGACTGTATCACGAATAATGCACAAAAATGTTTTTTTCCCCCATGAGAGAAACCTTCAGGTTGGACTAAGTAACCATTAGATCATTAGGGGCGGCCAACTCCAGTCCTCAAGGGCCACCAACCGGTCAGGTTGACAGGATATCCCTGCTTCAGCACAGATGGCTCAATCAGTGGCTCAGTGGAAGACTACTACAGCAGTGCTGAAGCAGGGATATCGGGAAAAACCTGACCTGGTGGTAGCCCTTGAGGACCGGCTAACCCTGAGTTAGATACTATAGTGACATGGAGCTTTGGCTGGGAAACAGGTGCATATTATATTAGTCATGTTAAAATGCTGGTTGGAAAAAAAAAAGAGTTTACAGAGTAAAAGGTAAACACATTATTCCATATTGGTGTTTAAAAGGTGTCATGTCACCTAACCCGTTGGAGAGACCCTTTGGCAGCCAAGGGATAAACATACAGTGATGTGTTGCAGGGCTTTCTGGCAGCAAAAGGGTGAATAGTTATACATTTTAACGCAACGAATGTCTGCAGATGATGTAAGAAACTAGAAAAGAGCACAGCTAATTAATCTTTTTGATGCTGGAGGTGTTTGCAACGCATTGCACCAGCACTCAGAGGTTAAACACTTCTAAGAGTTCTTTAGCAGTCTGGGTTATTGCCTCACTGAGCCTGTCCCTTCACATCTGCTCTACATTGCATCGCAGGACACGTTATGCAGCAAAGGGGTGAAAAATAGAACTTGTACTGAAAATTGTGGATCGTTCCATCTCTTAGTCCGCGCTATTTAAGGCTGTTACTGATGAGCACACGTGACATCTTCTTGCTTATGTGCCCGTTTTCAGCTCCCATTCCTGAAATACAAAGGAATAAAAGTGACATAGACAGTCTTCATAAAACATCCAGTGTGAATAGTGGATACATAAGTGATCAATAAGAAACATTGCCAAAAAACAAAGATACTGTAATATAGACCCCACAGGGCCATCTTCATGGCGGTGCCGTCAACACAACATCAGTAGGGTAAAACTATCCCATCTCACGACGGTCTAAACCCAGCTCACGTTCCCTATTAGTGGGTGAACAATCCAACGCTTGGTGAATTCTGCTTCACAATGATAGGAAGAACCGACATCGAAGGATCAAAAAGAGACATCGCCCCACACAGTTAATCTGATTGCCGGAGGAGAGAGCGGGCCTCTGTAAGTGCCTCTTACCTTCCATGCGGCTTCTCCTCTCTGGCATGGAGTCAAGTTGCCATGACAAGGTGACGTCGCAGCGTCCATGATGCCACTACATCATATGGCTACATCATATGATGCTGCGACATCGCTGTGATGAGGAGATGCCGGAGCAGGTAAGAGGCCCTGGCCTCTCCCCCGGTACTGAGGCCCCGCTTTATTTCAAGCCGGCTCTGCCTTCAGTTTTTCTCATATCAGCACCATATTGTGTTGATTGGAAACATTTTTTTAAAGGGGCGATAAAGTGACACATGTAGCCCTTTTGTAGCCGCTAATGTATGAAGAATTGTTTAGCCCAGTGGTTTCCAACCTTAGTACCAATAAGACCATACCAAAGTAACAACGCTTCCCATACCACCAGCTATCAATAGTCATGTCAACCTATCTACTGTATGTGTTTACCCTTAATATCATCCCCTACCCACTCCGGGCCCAGTGTTAGATAATGGATATAGTAGTCTAAAGTATCACTTGAGGGAATACTTTGCTTCTTTTCTGTTTACCTCTGTTTTGCTCTCTCCCACAGCAGCTTGAGGTTTGCAAGCTACACAGTGGAAGCCCTGGTGAAACTAAACTATCCTTCAACTGAATGAGTGGCTCAGTGATTAAAGGCGGTAACTCTGAAACAATGACACAGAATTTGAAGCAGGAGTCTGGTTTGAACCCTGGTGACAGTTTCTTGTGACCTTGGGCAGACCCCGTTATCTCCCTCTACCTCCGGCACCCAAATTAGATGCAAGCTGTAAGGGTCTGTGACTTATTGTGCTAGCTAAAATATATTTTAATATAAGGTTAAACCTCTCTTAAGACCTTGAGTGATGCCAGGTCTTTGGATTAGCAATGAACCAATATATAAATGGGTATGTAGATTAAGAAGTCCTGCACATTGACTTTGACCTTTAGCCTATATTTTTTTTAATCCCCCGTATTTCTAAATATTTATAATTACAGAAGTGCTTAGAAA
Organism: Ascaphus truei; assembly: GCF_040206685.1. Classification (NCBI taxonomy): domain Eukaryota; kingdom Metazoa; phylum Chordata; class Amphibia; order Anura; family Ascaphidae; genus Ascaphus; species Ascaphus truei. The sequence goes on from NC_134483.1 coordinate 506,036,555, forward strand.
AACATTTTTTTTTAAAGTACAAAGCAAATATGGTAGAAGTTTTTCCTAGTGTTACTCTTATATCTTAGAGCACTTGTTCCCACTATGTGTTATATTATTATATCACGTGTATTACTGCTGTGAAGCGCTATGTACATGAATGCGCTATATATATATATATATATAAATATATACATACATGCATACAAAGGGAGGCAAGAACCTGTGAGGTTACAATTGTTCTGTACACACCATTACATCTCTCAAGAACTCAGTTGTTGGTCAAATGAAAGGATGCGCATGAAAATAAAGCTCATCCTAACCCTCAATACGATATCAGTAGTACTGAAACTCATTACAACTATCTCCCCTGTGTTGTTTCTTCTTTCATCATCAAACCGAAGATTTGTAGTTATTTTCTTGATCCCCCAAAAATTAAAAAAAAAAAAAAAAACTTGCCATAGCATCCACGTAAATTCCAACTAGGCTTTTAATTTTTTCATTTTTTTTTACTATACTGTTTACTCTTAAATATGTCTTAAGACCTAAATGACTCTTTTCCCCCTTTTATTCTTATGGGTCCAAACTCTCTCTCTCTGAGTGCAAGTTTCAAAAGTGGCCTTCACTCTCTACCCAGACACAGCTAACAGAAGATGCATTTCTGAACAATTATATACGGATCTTGTTATCCATCTCACCTTGGCCTTTCTCAGAACGTGGCCTCGTATTGGGGAGTTATTTGAAGCGGGCTTTCTCTTCAAAACCGCAGCACTGTTCACTGGGAGGGAACATTCTGTATCGCTGGTATCACAACTAGAGATGGGGGAGTTCTCCATTGTACGGTGCCGGAGAACTGGAGACTAGCAAACAAAAAATGTATTTTGTTTCTTATTTTTTTTATTGAACGTACATGAAAATACCCATTCACCATGATATTTATTATACTTATTTGTCATTAAAAACCACTTTCTTGCATGTAACTGGCAAATAAGAAAGATATTTACTACAGTCCTGGGACTTTAGCTAATGTATGGGATGTTATAATAAGACACTGGCCTCCAATTTAAATGTGACAGAGCAACCAACTCTCAGCCAATCTATGCTCCGTGCATTTTT